>NW_027185764.1:43983244-43994318 GCF_028583685.1 Petaurus breviceps papuanus | reverse complement strand
CAGTTTTTAAAACTCTGATCCATTGGTCTATGCAAGTGAGTGACTCAAGAAAATTTATGGAGGAAGTCTATATCCTAGGGGCGAATTCATTATGGCTACTCAGCTGCTTTCCTGATTTTGCCAGATGCAAAAAGGTTACCAAATACCCTACATCCAAGTGGGGAACCTGTAGGCCTCAAGGCCACATGTGGCTCTCTAGGTCCTCAAGTGTGGCCCTTTGACTTAACTCAAATTTCACAGAATAAATCCTCTTACATTATTGAGGGGATTTGTTCTGTGAAGTTTGGTTTCAGTCAAAGGGGTGCATTGAAGAACCTAAAGAGTCACATGTGGCCTCGAGACTACAGGTTCCCCACCCCTGCCCTACTTCCTTAACAAGTTGCAGAACGATCTAATAATATTCAGAATGACTTCATCCTTTACTAGGTGAAAATGGAATGAGAGATATAAAAGAATGAGGTGAAGAGTGAACCCCTTACATATGAAAGAGACTTATCCTTTTATCTCGTTATCTCTATTCCAAATTTGCCCAAGTCTGCATAGGGGTGTATCATTACATATTATAACACATTCAGTCTCCCTCTTTTTCTCCTACTGAAAAAAAATCATGGCCTTTATCCCTTTAACTATTTTTTTCCTGAGCCCTCATATTGAATACCATTCTCTTTTCTTTCAGCTACACTGAGTAAAATTTCCTATAAACAAGATAATTTTCAATAATAATACACAGCTACAAAATAAAGACATGATTATACTCTGACTATGACATCTTTGGGGAATGAAGTTCATTGATACTGTTGCCAAAGTTTAAAACAAACACTTTGACAAATAAGATAAAACACAGCTTCCTGACAGCAACTAGACTTTATTGGACTAAATCTCATGGATCGGACAAAAAAAAAATCCCAGAGTCGAGGGAGTTTAAATTAGTTCAGAGAGTCACATAAGAGTTAGCCATTAATATCTGGCATATGGGTATGGAATGGCCTCTTTTTTTTTTTTAACAGACTGTAGTATCCCTGCTAATCACCATAAGGTGCTCAAGCCTGCAAATCCCTGCATTGCTCTCCCATCCTCTTCCATCATGTGCAGAAGGATTGACTAATATAGCAACATCTCTAAAAGTCCTTTTAATTGGGTTCCAATTTAGTCTAGGAGATAAAATATTGATCAAATATTAACATATGAAATTTATTTGTGAATTACTCATAGCCCCCACCTGCTTATGATATTCTACTTTTTCAGGTCACTTCCCATAGGAGTCAGATTCAGACCCTTAGCATATTGGGATCATTGTAGTTTTTAATAAAATAAAGAATTAAATGCAAATGAAATAAATTCTTGCCACTCTTCTTGGATCTCCATGGTCTTCACTCATAGATCTTCAGTGTGAAGGAAAAATCATTAGCCCATACACCCACAGCCCATCAAAAGGGAATGGCAGCAAGAGCATTCACCTTCCCTTTTCAGCTTTATGGATTTAAGAGAAAGCTGAGAAGACAGTGTTTTCTCCCAGCACACCTGCAGCTGACAAAGACATCAATTAATTCTATTCAATGATATTGGTTGTTCCTGAGTAGTACTGTATCCTAGTTGAGCACGCCGCTATTTGTCAGTATTACTCGTGCTATTTGTCAGAGGAAGATGGAAATACGTGTCACTGGTTTCTGTACCTATTATAAAGAAGAAAAAAAAGAAGAAAAACTACTCACATGGTAAAAGAATATTCTCTTTCCCATAACAGAACCTAAGAAATTAGTCTGCCAGGCTTTCTGTGAATTATATTTCCTGGTCCAAAGTAAATAACTCAAAAAGATAGAAGAGCAATGTAAATCCCTCCCTGGGAACACATGTATTCTCTATCTCTTTTTTTTCCATTTGAATAGTATTTTATTCCCCCCAATTATATGTAAAGACAATTTTTAACATTCATTTTTTAAAATAAAATTTTGAGTTCCAAACTTCCTCCCTCCTTAAGACAGTAAGAAATTTTATATAGGTTATATATGGAACACATGTATTCTCATTGGAGCCTCCCAAGAACTCTATGATGTAGGATGCTATCACTGTCTTCATTTTGAGGAAGAAACTTAAGATTTAGTAAAATTAAATGACTTACCCAATTTCACATATCTAGGTAGTGTCAGAGGCAAGATTTCAAATCCAGGTCTTTTTTTATTCCAAGTCTAATCCCAAGTTATCACACCATGCTTACCTCTGAAGGTAGTGATATCAAGTTATTGATATTCACTGTTTGGTTACAAAGTATAAAGGAATTTCTATTAATATGTTATCTCAACCTATAATCTATTATTTTTTACAAAGTATAAAGGAATTTCTATTAATATGTTATCTCAACCTATAATCTTTTTTGGGGAGGGAGGGCGATTGGGGTTAAGTAACTTGCCCGAGGTCACACGTCAACCTATAATCTTTAAATATCAAATGAAAGCATTTGCCTTCTATTAAAGAACCCAGACATCCACATGGAGGAGAGATATTTGAGGGAATGAGAAAGTGAGAATGTTACTACTGCTATTACTGCTTTAGGTAGGAATTGCAAATGAGTTTTTTTTAGTTGAATGCAAACACCAAAAAGAAAAGAGTACATATTGCTAAATACACAGCAGACTACAAAAAGAGAATTGTTTATGAAATGGAGAATCTCCCATTTCATATCACTTTATAAAGAAGAATTTAGTAGATTGCTCATATTATTTTCAGAATTGTCCTGCTTATCTATTTCCTTCTATTTTATATACATTTTGAAAAAAAATGTTACAATGCCTTTCTTTTTATTATATCACTATTTCTTCCCCTAGTTTTCCCCATGCCTCCCAACTTTTCCCACCAATGAAAAAACAGAAAGAAAATAAAAAAAAACACCTTTGTAACAAATAAGTATTGTCAAGCAAAATGAATCTAAACAATGGCCATGTTAAATGTGTGTATACATACATATACATACATATATACACATACATACATATATACATACACATACATACATATATATGATCTTTTCTGTACCTTGAATCATCTTTCTGTTAGAGAGTGAGTAACATGCTTCCTCATAGGTTCTATGGAGGCATGGTTAGTCTTTGTACTGATCAGAGTTGTTAAGTCTTTCAAAATTGTTTTTCTTTACAATGTTGCTGTCCTTGTATACATTGTTCTCCTGATTCTACTCACTTCATTCCATGTCAGTTCAGGCTACCAAGGTGTTTGTTTGCATCTTTTTTATAATTTTTTTTTTTTACTTTTTGGAGGGCAATTAGGGTTAAGTGACTTGCCCAAGGTCACATGGCTAGTGTGTCATGTCTAAGGCTGGATTTGAACTCAGGTCCTCCTGACTCCAGGGCCGGTGCTCTATTCACTGTGCCACCTAGCCACCCCTTTTTAATAATTTCTTACAGTACAATGATAGTCTGTTGTATTCATATACTGTACTTTGTATAGCCTTTTCCTGGTTGTCTAAGAGGCAATCTAAGACATCCCTTAGATTCTAGTTATTTTCTCCCCCCCCCCCCCCCAATCCTCCCTACAGGATCAAGTTTATCTTGTTTTTTGTCTATTCCCTCCCGAGGATTAATTTTCCCCTTAATGCCCTGTTGATGCTTTGATTCCCTATTGAATCTGTAGTATTTTTATACTATGCTGTTAATATGAATTTGACCTTCTGTTTCAGATAAGAGATTCATTTGATACTTACTTCCTCACCCTTTCCTTCACTTTATTATACTCTTTCCTCACCCCAATTATGAGAAATACCTTCCTCCTCACTTCTACACCAATGTATTCCTTTTTACCCTCACTTTTCCTTCCCCTTTTCAAGTCCTCAGAACATATCCAATCCACCCCCAAGCCCTCTGTTTTTCTTACTTAATGCCTTCAATACACTCTGAAGACATTAAGGTTCTGAAAATACTCCTGTCTCTTTCCCCTGTATAATTAGCACTATGTTCAAATAAATCTAGTTTTCTGGGTTACTACTGACTTTTGTTTTTTGTATTCAGAGTTCCTGCTTGGGTCTGCTGTTTTCATCAGATATACTTGAAAGTCTACTATTGCATTAAAGATTATCTTTTTCTCTGTAGAATTGTACTTAGCTTTGCAGGGTAAGTTATTCTTGGTAAACCTATATCTTTTGCCTTTTAGAATATTGTTTTCTAAAATTTCTCATTTTTAACAGAACCTTCTATGTCTGATATGATCATTATGGTCTTGTGGTTTCTTGGACTTGAACTGCTTCTTTCTGGTTGCTTTCATTTTTTTTTTTTTAAGTAGGAACTCTGGATTTAGACTATGAGATTCTTGAGACTTCCTTTTGGAAATTCTTGGACATAATTGGTGACTTCTTTCTGTCTTCACCTTGCTCTTTGGTTCTAAGAGACATGGGCAGTTTTTATTTATGGTTTCTTAAAATATAATGTCCAAGGTTTTAAAAAAAAATTCATAGTTTTCATAGAGTTCAATAATGCTTGAATTTTGTTTTCTAAGTCAATTATTTTTATATCAAATATCTCACATTTTCTTCTATTTTTCCAGTCTTTTGATTTTGTTCTAATATTTATTGCTGTCTTAAGGAATCATTGATTTCTATTTGGTCCCTTCTAGTATTCAGGGGCTTATTTCTTGCATTTTGTTTTATTACTTTCTCCTCTAAGCTACTTATTCCCTTAATATTCTTCTTCAGACCTTTTTATTTCCTTTTTTATTTCTTCTAGGTATTCATGTAGTCCATATAGAAAAAATCCATCTTTCCCCTTTGTGTCTTTGCCTGTAGTTGTCATAGAATTACTCTATCCTTTTTTGGAAAAATATGTATTTGCAATAATTTTTGGTACAGATGATTTGATTTACTTATATCCCCCACTTTATTTCCTCAAGTAAGACTTTGTTCTAGTCATGCTTTTCCCTTGCCTATGCCTTTAGGTAGGCTGCTCAAACTAGTTGATGCATTCTGGGGCCCCAGATGTATATTTTGACAACTGTGGATCTTTCTTATGGGAATTTTTCTGCTGTTACTACCTTTGGACACAGTTTTGCAGACTACATGTGTCTCCAGATTGAGGATTTGTTTATCTGAAGGCTGGCACAGGCTTCTTTCGTAGTATATTTTCCTATAGCCCATGTGCTGCTGGCATTAAGTCTTGGGATGGAAGAAGTTGCTGGAGCTTCTTATTGGATTTTAAAAATCATTATTTGGTTGGGTACAAAATTGAGGTTTTTGCTAGAATATATATGAAGAAACTGGGCAACCTGCCTCCATTCAGGCAGCCATCTTGATTGGAAGTTAGTGGTTATGTACTTCTAATATATATTCAAAATGTATAGTAAGAATATAGCTAAGGGAAAATGGGAAAGTCCCATCTTTTCTTTTGTGACTACCTCAGTGAGATGAACATGTCTCTTACCTTAAATTTTCTTATAATAATTTGATTCTCTCCTTTTACATTTACATTATATCATACTTAATTGTGTCCTGTTTTCCCCACTGTATTCTCTCTGTCTCTCTCTCTCCCTCTCTCTCTCTCCCTCCCTCTCTCTCTCTCTCCTCTCTCTCTGTCTCTCTCCTTTCTCTCTCCGTCCCTCTCCCCTCCCCCCATTAGAATGTAAGCTCCTCAAGTGCAGAGAATCTCTGTTGTTATTGTTTTAATTTTTGCATCTCCAGGGCACAATGCCTTCCATACAGCTGGCATTTAGTAATTATTTGTTGAATTGAATAAAAAAGACACTAAAGAACTTAGTAGGACTAGCTGGTAACCCATCCCTGAGTAAAACCTCTAGAGAGAGAGGAATCTATTTTTATTGTCCCTAAGTTCTTCCACAGAAAAACATTGCACTAAGCATAGAAAGATTCTAGCAGAATCTTTTCTCCTTGTTCTTTATCTGAACATCAGATAAGGGCCCAATCCCTCTACTTCTCATTTCTCTAGATTCCTACAGGAATATCTTATTTTTTCAGCATATTTGGTTTTGATGTTTAACTTGCCTTTGTTGAAATACATCTCTTTGACTCCAATATCATTTCTACTTCTGATAATGAAGTTTCTGAGAAGTATTCCATTGGAATGCATCCTTTTCTTGCTGAGAAATATTTCTGCCCCGTAAGCAGTGACTAAATAAAAGTTTATTTTTCCCAATTAAAACTACTCTTTCATATATACCTATTGTGCAGAAGGAGTTTAGAGATGAAATGAATGAAGGGAAAGTACATTATTTTTTTATCAAAATATCTAAAGAAGCTTCAGTATAAAATTCTAAGATATAAGATTGTGTCCTATCAAGATCAAGTTATAGAAATAAATTGCATTTGCTGATTTGATTAAGAACAAAGGTAGACTTAAAAATTACATTATACAATAAAATTCTAACCTGAATAAAACCAAGTAAATAAAATGCATGCTTTGATGCATCTGTGAAATTCTTCAGTGAGGGCCCTTCTTCCACTGATAGAGATCACAATCCAACTGCCCTTTCCCAGCTTAAGCAATTCTTATTCAAGTTCTCCCATAAATCCTCCAGTGTACTGGCTAGTGTGCTGTGGACTTTCCTCTAGATTCCTTGACATTGTGTCCAGTGAAGCATGTGGGAGGAGATTGCCCTCAGTCTTATTATTATATGACTGACCAGTCCTTTCCAATCTTTTCTGATAATGTCCTTCATTGCACTTCTCCGTAATTTTTTGTTTATAAGATATTATTTGTATAAGATATTGTATTGTATATTCTTTTTTCTAGATTCTTTTTTTGCTATCCTATCTTTATTCCCCCCTCACCATGCCACCTCCAAGTCTTATCTTTATGTTAAGATACCCTACCCTACACACACACACACACACACACACACACACCTCTTACTTTAAATAAGTTTTTTTCTTACAATCTATCATGACAGTGTAGTATAGTGAGGATAAAGAGCTGGCCTCAGATTCAGTATGATCTGGATTCAAGTACCATCTCTGACACATCCTGGCTCTGTGACTCTGGGCAAATCACATAACCCCTGGATGTCTTAGGTTACTCTCTAAGATTTTGAGTTGAAAAGAAGTTGCTAACTTTCATTGATAGAGGAACTTCCTCACCAGAACTTCTACACACAAATAACATCATTTGTATAATATCTATGCCCTTTTTATAATTAAAAGACAACAAGCACAGTGAAATTTAGTATTCTCTGCATGAGCTTTCTATAAACATGGTTTTTTCCCTTCACTGTGGCCTTGATACATTATGAAATAATAATCTCATAATTATCTTCATTTCATAATCTCCTACTGTCCTCCTCGGCAAGATTTTCCAAAGAAGTTAATATTTTGAACTACAATTGACCTTGGCTACCAAATCATGGTGCAACTTGACAAAGAAGATCAAATGTTTGCTGACCAAGGAGGACTCATGTTTTTTTTTTTTTTATGTTAGCTTGCATTTTTTTACATCACCTATATTACCCAATGTATTCTTCCCATTACGCATCTCACAGAGTTATCACTTATAATATATTAAGAATGAAAAGTAGGGAAATCATATTCATCATCTAAGCAATATGTTGGAAAATTCTGACATTCTAACATTCAGTGCTCCACACCCATAATCCCCCACCTGCGCAAAGAAGCAGTGAGAAGTGGGCTAAGGCACTTTAAAAGACCTTTTGGCATCCTTGTTGAAATCATTGTTTTTCATCAGTTAGACTTCTATTGAAAATGTTGCCTGTGTGTTTAAAGATCCATTGTCCATTTTTCTGTTTCCATAGCTAACTTAAATAGATATATTTTAAATGAATTGTGTAAATTTAAATACTTGTTTTGATTAGATCCCATATCTTTTCATTTTTATCCCTCTTTTTGTAGGTATTGACTTTGATCCAACAAGTAGATGATTTGGAAGACTCCTATATTATTAAACAGTTCTTTCTTGTTAAGATATAATCAATTAAAAAGATTGTCCATTTCATTTTTAATATCTATGATATCATAGTTTTAGAATTTAAGACTTTAAAAGACATAGAATCTAACCCCATTATTTTCAGATGATGAAACTGACATTCAGAGACTTAAGAAAAAGGTCACATGGGTAGTAATTGTTAGAAAAAACATTTCAACTAGGTCCTCTGACTGCAAATTCAGTACTTTTTCAAAGTATTTGGTGTAGCCCTTCCCTATTTTCTTCTTGAAGAAAGTATTCATATATTATGAAATATTTAGGCTTATATATTATAAACCTAAAGGTTCTCTGTATTCTACAAGGCTTTAACTTTCTCATTTCTTATTCCTGACCCAATATATTGGTTGCTAACACTTTCTTTTTTGCTTTACTGAGAATTAAAGTGTGTGTTTACTTAATTAGAAGATTATCAACTTTGTAGACCTCTACCTCCTGGAAGAGTTGAGAGGGGTGGGAATCAGACCCCCCTAGTGCCTGAAAAGGTGACATAGTCCCAGGTCCAGTCTCTGCCCAACACCTAAGTGAGAGAAGAAAAAAATGGGAGGATTTTCCAATCAAAGGTTTGACCAAAATCCTTTGTTTTCATAACACTTGCATTGTGTGGGGTGGCTGAGATTGATTTAAGTCTCAGACTCTGTCCAGGGCTTCTGGAGCTACAAGGACAGATAATCAGAACAATAGATGTTAGCTTATAAACAACACTTATTTTCATGGTTGTCTATGTGGTGAGACAGGATGACCATGTGTCTCATGCAATTATCTTTCTTTTGGGGAGTAGCTAGGTGGCTCAGTGGATAGAATGACAGGCCTGGAGTTAGGAAGACCTGAATTCAAATTTTACCTCAAACACTTACAAGCTGTGTAATCCTGGGAAAATCACTTCACCTCTGTTTTTGTCCATTTCTCTTTCCTTAAGACAATTGGGTTTAAGTGACTTGCTCAAGGTCACACAGCTAGAAAGTGTCTGAGATTGAATTTGAACTCAGGTCATCCTGACTCCGGAGTTAATTCTTTTTCCTCTGTACCATCTAGCTGCCCCTTGTAACAGTTTCTTAATCTGTAAAATGGGAATAAAAATAGCTCCTACCTGTCAGGGTTGTTGTGCAGATTACATTGTTAATATTTAAAAGCACTTAGCACAATGCTTGGCATATAATTTAAACACTATGCAAATGTTAGCCATTATTATTATTATCATCATTATTGCCTTTGGAACCGTGAAGAAAACATTTCTTCCAACTTCTTTATTTGCCTCTTTCAGTAATGTCCTTCCATTTAGCTGCAAATTCCTTTGAACTCTAGTTTTACTTAGGTCAAATTGTTAAGACTAATAAGATTCAGTGCCTGAAGTAGCAGGTCCATTTGCTAGTCAGTAGAAAAGAATCACACATTTAGAGCACAAAGAGCTAAATTAATATTTATAGAAAGTCTAAATACAGTGATTGTACCTCCTTTTCTGCCATTATCACTGAAGAAACAGAAATGGGGTAAATAATGCTGGTGGCCATTTTGTATTTTACCATATTGATGAGTTGATATCGCCAAAGTACAGAGCATGAGCCATATTTAGCAAGGCTCTGTGATAGAACCCTTCTGGTAATGCCAATGCTGGGTGATTCCTTTGCCTCTAAAAGTATCTAAGTGTTGTCTTGTAAGATTTGGAATCACAAACTCACAGCTTAAATCAACCAACTACAATTGTCCCACCTTTAGCAGGCAAGTTCCTAATCTTATAAATGCAACTCTTTTATTTCCCTGCATCATTTATTGGTAGCTTCTTTACTGCTATGTTAAATTAGAAGAAAAAAACCACCTGGTAATTAGATATTTAAAATGTCATGATGTCCTGATCACATCAGTACCTGAATTATCCCTGTCTACCAGTCACATTGAAATGTCTTTGACCATATCCTTCTGGATTTCCTGGCAATGTTGCCATCTATTATAAGGCCTCTAACTATTAAGGGCTGGGTTGATAGTTCATACAGTTGAATGTCCAAATGCCTTGGTGGCATCTGAAGGTTGCTAGGTTAGATAGGTAGTGCTGGTTTTAGCAGTAATTCCCAGTACCTGACTGCTCTGATTAATGATCATATCAATCTTTCTTAGAATACAAATAAGTATTAAAATATGTATACTGGAGCTTTATTGTCTAAATTATCTATCTTGGCAACCTAAGTGGGTAACTGTCCCACTCAGAGTGAATGGCTATCAATTAAACTACATAACTAAGCCTTGGAATATTTTTGTGAGATAAGTATGAACAGATGCTAGATTAACTTTGGGGTTGAAAATGAGGCTGTCTACAGGTGTGTGTTCACTTTTGTGCATGTCTCTGTACATTTCTGTGGCTGCCTCTGAGTTTTACATGGTATTCTATCTTCTCATTATCTGAACTTATTATAGCTCTAGGAACCTGGGACAGAGTCTAGGACTTAAGTCAATCTCAGTCACTCCCCACAATACCCATGAACCTTCACAGGTCATGACTGCAAGTGTTTTGAAAACAAGAGATGTTGGCCAAACTCTTGACTTTAAAATCCTCCCATTCTTTCTTCTCCTCTTTTTATTGGACAGAGACTTGGCCTGGGTCTATGGCACCTTTTCAGGCACTGTGGGTCTGATTCCTACCCCCTCAGCTCTTCCAGGTGACCCTATAAATGCCAAATATAATCAGCAACTGTCCTATTTCCCTACCTCATTTGTTGTTGATGACTTGTTATCATGTTTAAGAAGGAGAAAAAAGTTCATCAGTCTGTCTGCTCTGAAGTAGACAAAGTGATGCCTATCCTCTATTCTTAATTCTGCTTCTGATACAATTCTGTTTCTGATCTTATTCCACCAAAACTGATTTGTCCAAAGTTACTAATGATCTTAGTTTTGAAATCCAATGGCCATTTCTCAACCCTCATTTTTCTTGACCTCATTGCAGCCTTTGATATTGTTCGTCACTCTCTCTTCCTTGATACTCTATTCTTTCTATGTTTTTGGAACACTCTCCCATCTAACTCCTCCTTCTGTCTCCTTTGCTAAATTTTCTTCTAAATCATAGCCTTTAATTACAAGTGTCCTTCAGGGTTGTGTCCTGAATACTTCTTCCCTCCCCTTCCTCTCCCCTTCCCCTCCCC
>NW_027185764.1:43938912-43982844 GCF_028583685.1 Petaurus breviceps papuanus | reverse complement strand
TCCCTTCCCTTCCCTTCCCTTCCCTACCCTTTCCTTCTCCTCTTCCTGCTGACTTCTAACATCACATCTGCAACTACCTTTCAGACATCTCAAATGCAATGTCCCATAAATATCTTAAATTCAACATGTTCAAAACTGAACTCATTATTTCTCACCTTAAATTCTTCCCTTTTCCAAATTTCTCTTTCACCGTAGAGGCCAACACCATCTTCCCCTCTAAACCCAGGAGTCAGGCTGAAATACTCACTATTTATCACCACCTGTATCCATTCTGCTCCTAAGGACTGTCCATTTCACCTTTGCAATATCTGTGTCTCCTCTGACACTTCCACCATTTTTGTGCAGGCCCTCATCACCTCATTCCTGTATTATTGCAATAGCTACTAATGAGTCTGGCTGCCTCAAGTCTTTCCTCCCCAGTTCATCCTCTCTTTAGACACTAAAGTGACTTTCCAAAGTGCAGATCCAACCGTGTCACCCACTTACTTAATAAACTCCATGGGCTCACTACTGCTTCATTTAAATCCAATTAATTTACAAGTGAAGATATCAGCCTGTGATATCATTGGTCCACAGAGTAAAGGAAGGATGAACAACACTTTCTATTTATCCTATATAGAGTTTGCTTTGTGTTTATTTGTTTATATGTTATCTCCCTTGTTGGATTGTAATCTGCTTGAGAACAGAGGCTGTCTTTTGCCTCTTTTTGTAACCCTAGCATTTAGCCAGTGTTTGGCACATAGTAGGCACTACAAATATCTATCGATTAGTTGTTTGATCTCTTTGGTGGGAAGTTTGCAAGTGTATTAAAAATTTCGAAGTTAAAGATAATGGTCTCTGGTGACTTCTACTACACTATTGATGTAGAGCAACCTGGTTCATAATAAACTGAGGGTGTTACAGTAAGCATTGGAAACTGAATTAGCCAGAGAAAAGGAAACAAAAATTAAGCTGGCAATCCAAGTGAGTTAGGAACTCCAAAATGAGCCCCAGAGGGTCATCACGACCAAAGTCTAAGCCATCTTCCAGAACCCAGGAAGCTTAGATGAGTGGACAGGGACATAGGGGAAAATAGTTCTAGATCCTGTTTCTGTTAACTATAAATTCTGTAATTCAGAACCCTTGGTAGTAGAGTAGAAAAGAATTACATATATATGGTAAGATGACAGGAGTGCCAATCCTACCTCTGCTGCTTTTAACCTTTTAATCTTGGGCAACTTAATCTCTCTGGACTTGATTTTCCTCATCTGTAAGAGGAGGGGCCACTATGTTACCTGTAAGATTCCTTTTGGTCCTAAATCCATGTTCCCAAGTCTTTAATAGAAGGTTATGATTATCCTTCTATGAATAAAATCATTTTGATGATACACCTGAAAATATAATGGTAGCTGAAAAGTCATCAGTGAAAGTCAAATAGTCACTTGATTGGAATTAGTGAGGACTAGCAAAGATTTTGCCCAGGAGGCCACCAAGACCTCAAGTCTATGCCTATTTGTAGAATGTTTTTTTTCCCCTAGCATTCTCAATGGGTGGGGGAGGGGTGAGGAGAGAGAATTTAGAACTGAAAATATAATAAAGATGTATGAAAAATAAAAAATAAAAGTTAAATGAAGGCATTTATGCTTTATTTATTGAGTAAGGGAGTAACATGGTCAGCCAGTCTGTGAAGAAGTATTTATTAAACACTTATTATGAATCAGGTGCTGTTATAAGTGCTGGGAATAAAAAAAAAGGCAAAGACGTGGTGTGTACCCTCAAGAAGCTCACATTCCAATGGGGAAACAACATGCAAATAAGCAAAAGTGAGAAGGCAGTAGCAATAAGGAGGCAAAGGCCTCCTGAAGAAGGTATGATTTGAGCTGACTCTTGAAGGATTCCAGGGAAACTAAAGCAAAGGTGAGGAGGCAGACCATTCCAGACAGACCATGGGGAACAGCCATTGTGAAGACAGGACCTTGGGAGTAGAGTATCATTTGTGAAGAACAAGGCCAGTATTGATGGATCAGAGATTACATGGAGGGAAGACAGTAAGGGGCTAAGTTTTGAAGGTCCTTAAAAGTCAAACAGAAAACTTTTATACCTGAACCTGAAGGTAATAGGGAGCCACTGGAATTTGTTGATTGGAGGTTGGGTGCAGTATATTATGACATGATCGGACTTTTGTTTTAGGAAAATCACTTTGGTAGATGAGTGGAGGTTGCGTTGGAGTGAGGAGAGAGTTGTATTTTAGAATAATCACTTGTGCAGTGATGTGAAAGGAATGGAGAGAGGTAAGAAAGGCAAAAAGATCAAGTAAGAGGCTACAAGTGAGGGGCGGCCAGGTGGCACAGTGAGTAAGAGCACCGGCCCCAGTGTCAGGATGACCTGGGATCGAATCCGGGCTCTGATACTTAGCACCACACCCAGAAACAGCTGGCTGTGTAACCTTGAGCAAGTTACTTAACCCTGATTGCTTAAAAAAAAAAAAGAGGCTATAAGTGCAGTAGTCCATGTGGGAGGTGATGAGGGTCTAAATGTGGGTGGTAGGTATATGGGTAGGAGCAGACAGATATGAGAGATTTTGTGGAGGCAGAAATGCCAAGGTTTGACAGATGATAAGCTTTATGAGGTGAGAGAGTAAGGAGTTAAGGATAAGGCAGAGGTTGTGAACCTGGGTGTTGAGGGCCAGTGTTGCCCTTGATAGAAATAGGGAAGTTTGGAAGAAAATTAGGTTTGTGAGTAAAGAAAATAATGTCTGTTTTGCATATGTTGGATTTAAGCTGCCTACAGGACACCCCGTTTTAAATAGAAAAGGCAGTTGGAGATGTGCCACTGGAGTTCAAATTCCATTCTAGTGGGTCAGGACCAATTTTCCCCTGTTGCATTTCCTGCACCCTCCAAAGTTATAAGGGTCTGCTAATACTACTTGCCAATAGACATAAAGAGATTTCTTCAGTCTTCTCTGACTTAGAGGAAGTAGAGATCCTGTTCTACTACCACTTGAATCCTTTCAGTTTTCTTATGTGGATTAAAGCTAGATGGCTGCTATCCAAGATGATGATTGGTTTATGGGGAATGCAACAAAGTACTCACACCTGTTCTCCTTGTCATCCCCAGACATGATCCTATTGCTGACTGATATAGCCAGGGCACCTTGGGAGAAGGTCAGGGTTTGAGGTGGCAGAAATACTTCCTTTTCTGTGCCTGTCCACCCTGATCACGAAGACAAGTTTCCCTTCACCTAGGAGGGATAGCACAATATACGCTTATTGTCCTATCAAAACCCCCAAGTTTTCCCATTAGTGCTCATGATTTAATTCAGGCCAATACTTCCTATCCCCTGAGGTCTTCCTATATTAATGGAATATTAGTGAAGTATGGTCTATGGAAAAAATCATGCCGTCTGTCTTCAGGGCTAATCAGAAGGGTTTCATAAATGAAATAAGATGTCAATTCCCTCTAAAATAACACTAGCAGATCAGTCAAGTGCTTTAAAGTCCTTCAGTGTAGGTCTTCCTCCTGCCCTGCCCCACAACCTCCCCATTACATTTTATGTAAATGCTATTTTATTTTTTCCAACTACACGTAAAGATAATTTTCAACATTCATTTTTAATAAAATTTTGAGTTCCAAATTTTTCTCCCTTTCTCCTTCCCCTCTTCCCTCCCCAAAATGTCAAGCAATCTGATATAGGTATACATGTACAATCATGTAAAACCTATTTCTACATTAGTTATGTTGTGAAAGAAGAAAGAGAACAAAATGAAAAAAACCCATAAAAACAAAGTGAAAATAGTACGCTTCGATCTTCATTCAGACTCTAGCACTTCTTTCTCTGGATGTGGACAGAATTTTCCATCATGAGTCTTTTGAATTGTCTTAGCTTATTGTATTGCTAGGAAGAGTTAAGTCAATCATAGTTGATCATTGCACAGTATTGCTACTATTATGTACAATGTTCTCTTGCAAACCAATACTTCCTCCCCCTCCAGTTTCTTCATCTTTACTTTTTAAATCTCCTTTTAAAATTTTTATTTAGTATTTTATTTTCCCACAATTACATGTAAAAATGATTTTTAGCATTCATTTTTAAAACGTTGAGTTCCAAATTTTCTCCCTTCTTCCCTCCCCACACCCCTCATTGAGAAGGCAAGCACTTCTATATAGGTTATACATGTGTAGTCATGCAAAACATAGTTCCATATTAGTCATGTCATGAAAGAAAACATAGACTATAAATAAAACAAAACAAAACAAAAAAACAACCACCAAACAACCCAAGAAAAACAAAGGAAGTTTAAAAAGATATTCTTCAATCTGTATTCAGATACCACCAGTTCTTTGCCTGGCCATGGATAGCATTTTTCATCCTAAGTCCTTCAGAGTTACCTTAGATCATTGTATTGCTGAGAAGAGCTAAATCATTCACAGCTGATCATCTCACAATATTGTTACTTTCTACATGGTACCTTTCACTGCATCTGCTAAAGTAAGTCTTTCCAGGTTTTTCTGAGAGCATCCTGCTCAACATTTCTTATAGTTCAATAGTATTTCATCACATGTAGCACAATTTGTTCAGCCATTCCCTAATTGATGGGCATCCTCCCAATTTCCACCTTCCTTTTTTATGCTTTTCTTGAGTCTGGTCAAGACTCAAATCAAGTTTTCTATTCAGCTCTGCCAAGATGGCACTGCCCCCTGAGGTCCCATAGGCCTTACCCTATGCCCTGCAGCTAAACCCTTCTGGGTATATTGTTTCTCTTAATTAAATTGTGAACTCCTTAGGAGCAGGGACTGTCTCCATTTTCTATCCCCAGTACCTAGGACATGATAAATGCTTACTAAATGTTTCCCCATTCTATTCCACAGTATGTTTTGTGTATCTCATTCTATAGGTGAAGAAATTGAGGTCCAAGAGATTAAGTAATTTGACCAAGGTCAAATGAGTGGTAAGTCGCATAGCTAGGAACTGAACCCAGGCCCTCTGACTAAATTCAGTGCTGTTTCCACTTGTCCATACTGCTTCCTAAAATTGTTGAGATCTTAACCTTTTCAGAAGGTTGAATTACATATTACAATATGACATATGATTAAACTTTTATTAGTGCCTATTCATCTAACTCCACATTACCTGAGAAGTGATTAAAATCTTTCTCCTTCTCTAGCTTGCATCTCTGGTATGAATCCTAATTGATCTTCATAAATTGTTCCTTGGATAAGTTTTGTCTCAATTTCTATTCTTATTGTATTATGGTCTATAAAGGAAGAATTGACTATTTCTGCTTCTTTATATTTGTCTGCAGTATCTCTGTGCCCCAGTACATGGTCAATTTTTATAAAAGTTCCATGAGGTATAAACCCAATTTTTTTTTTTAAAGCAATCGGGGTTAAGTAACTTGCTCAAGGTTACATGGCCAGTTATTTCTGGGTGTGGTGCTAAGTATCTGAGCCCGGATTTGATCCCCAGGTCATCCCGACACTGGAGCTGGTGCTCTTTACTTGCTGAGCCACCTGGCCGCCCCCTATAAACCCAACTTCTAAGAAGATTGGAAAACAATATGGCAGAAACTAGGTATAGATGAACATCTTACACCTTATAGCAAGACACAATCAAAATAGGTACCTGATTTGGACATGGATGTGGATATCATAAACAAATTAGGGGAACATGGAAGAGTTTACCTGCCAGATCTATGGATAAGGGAAGAATTTAAGAAGAAACAAGAGAGAAAGAGAGCATTACAAGATGTAAAATGGATCATTTTGATTATATTAAATTAAAAGATTTTACACAAACAAAAAAATACAACTAAGATTAGAAGGAAAGCAGACAGCTAGGAAAAAATTGACAGCAAGTTTCTCTGATAAAGGTCTAATTTCTCAAATATATAGAGAATTGAGTCAAATTTATAAGAATACAAGTCATTCCCCAACTGATAAATTGTCAAAAGATATGAACAACCAGTTTTCAGATGAAGACATCAAAACTATCTATAGTCATGTGAAAAAATACTCCAAATCACTATTGATTAGAGAAATGAAAATTAAAACAGTTCTGAGATACCACTGCATACCTATCAGATTGATTAATATGACAAAAAAGGAAAATGACAAATGTTGGAGGGGATGTGGGAAAATTGGGACACTAATGAGCTGTTGTGAACTGATCTAACCATTCTGGAGAATGATTTGGAACTATGTCCAAAGGGCTATAAAACTGTCCATACCCTTTGATCCAGCAATGCTATGACTAGGTTGCTATCCCAAAGAGATCATAAAAAAGGGAAAAGGACCTATTTGTACAAAAAATATTTATAGTACCTCTTTTTTGTGGTAGCAAAGAATTGGGAACTGAGGGGATGTCTATCAAATGGGGAATGACTGAACAAGTTGTGGTATATAGTTGTAATGGAATGCTATTGTGCTATAAGAAATGATGAGCAGGATGATTTCAGAAAAACCTGGAAAGACTGACTTGAACATGAAGCAAAGCAAAATGAGCAGAACCAGGAGAAAATTGTAAACAGCAATAGCAATATTGTATGATGAACATCTGTGAATGACAGCTCTTCTCAGCAATACAATGATCCAAGACATTTCCAAAGGACTCATGATGGAAAATGCTATCCATCTCTAGAGAAAGAACTGATGGAATCTGAATGCAGATTAAAGCACACTACTTTTCAGTTTCTTTTTTATTCTGATCTGTGTTTTCTTTAACAACATGATTAATATAGAAATATGTTTTACATGATTAAATGGGTATGGGAGGGAGGGAAAAATTTGGAACTTAAATTTTTAAAAATTAAATGTTAAAAATTGTTTTTACTTGCAATTGGGAAAAATAAAATATTATTCAATTTTTTTTAAAAGTTCCATGTGGTGCAGAGAAAAACATGTATTCTTTTGCTGTCCCATTTAGAAGACACCCAAGTTTTTTTTACTCTAGTTTCTCCAGAGAATTGTTCAGTTCTATATTTTCCCTTTTGTTTATTTTCCTGTTAGACTTCTCCAAAATGGATAGAGAGATATTGGAAATTCCTGTCAGTATTATGTTACTGTTTGTATCTATATGAAGTTCAGATAATATTTCCTTTATGAATTTTCATGCCAAGGCATTTGGAGCATATGTTTGTCACTGATATTGGTTTTTTTTTAATCTTTTTGGCATACCATACTTTGCTTGTTTATCTCCTTTCCCTTCTTATTTTTTGAATGTTTGTTTTTGCTTTGTCTGTTGGCTTTGTGGCAACTCCTGCTTTTTTAGATTCACTTGATGCATAATAAATTTTTTCCTTATCCTCTCAGGTTTATTTTGCATACCTCTTTTTTCCCATGTTTTTAAAAAAAATGTGTTTTCTTTTAAGCAACAGATTGTAGGATTTTGTTTTCTTATCCAATCTGTCACTCTTTTTTGTTTTATTGGATTATTTAATCCATTCACATTTAAAGTTACAAGTTAAGCTTGTATTTTACTCCATCTATCTCTTTATTTGGTTGCTTTTCCAAGTTATGATTTTTTTCCATCTTCTGCTATAAACACAGCATTATTTTCCTACAGTTACTTTAATCTTTTTTTTAAGGTGGCTATGTTCCCACTGACTCTTTTCCTCTCATTCTTGATCCCCTTTTTTCTTGTTTGTTACCCTTTTCCCTCTTTGGTGTTGCTTATTAGTGCCTCTGTCCTGCTTTTATCTATTTATATACTTCTCAGTACTGATTTTCTCACCTTTTTGTTGACTACGAAGGCTACTCCATTTCTTCTACAGGATTGTTGCCCACAGTAGTATATGGATGATCACCTGAATTAAATTCATGAGACTGAGAAGACATTACTGTGGTATAATCTCAAAAATTACAGCATGATATCTGCTTGAATCCAACACAAATCATTCAACATCACAGTAATACAAGTCTATACTTCAACCACTGATGCCAAAGAGGCCAAAGTTGACCAATTCTATGAAGACCTACAATATCTTCTAGAAATAATACCCCCCAAAATATCTCACATTCATCACAGGAGACCGGAATGCTAACGTAGGAAATCAAAAGATAATTGGAATAACAAGCAAAGTTGTTACAGTACAAAGTGAAGCAGAGTAGAGATTAAAAGAGTTGTCAAGATAACTCACTGGTCATAACAAATACCCTTTTTCAACAACCCAGAAGGTGACCATCACCAGATGGTCAATAAAGAAATCAGATTGATTATATATTTCATAGCCAAAGGTGGAAAATTTCTATGCAGTCTGTCAAAATAAGACTGGAGCTGACTATGGCTCAGATCATGAGTTTCTTATCACAAAATTCAGACTTAAATTGAAAAAAGGAGGGAAAACCATCAGACCATATAGTATGATCTAAATAGTGTCTCTTATTAACATGAAGTTAGAGTGATGAATGGACCTAAGGGATTAGATCTGGGACTGTGCCTGAAGGACTATAGATAGAGGTTTGCAATATTATACAGGAGACAGCAACAAAAAACATTCCAAAGAAAAAGAAGAACAAGAAAGTGAAACAGTCTGATGAGGTTTTACAAATAGCTGAGGAAAGAAGAAAAGTAAAAGGTAAAGGAGAAAGGAAAAGATATACACAACTGAATTTAGAATTCTAAATGAGAAATGCATAGAAATTAAAGAAAATAACAGAATGGGAAAAACAAGATAACTCTTCAAGAAAAATTAGAGGTATCAAGGGAAAGTTTCATGCAAAAATGGGCAGTAAAAACAAAACTGGTAGGACTTAACAGAAGCATAAGAGATTAAGAAGAGGTGGAAAGAATATACAAAATAATTATATAAGAAAAATCTTAACATCACAGATAACTATGATGGTTTGGTTACTGATCTAGAGCCAAATATCCTGGATAATGATGTCAGTACTAACGATAAGTCTAGTGGAGGTGATGGAGTTCCAGAAGAACTATTTAAAACTCTAAAAGATGATGCTATTAAACTTGACACTCAATATGCTGGCAAATTTGGAAAACACAATAGTGGCCCCTGGATTGAAAAAGATCAATTTGCATCGCAATCCTAAAGAGCAATGCCAAGAATTGTTCAAATTATCAAGCAATTGCATTCATTTCACATGCCAGCAAGGTTATACTTAAGATCCTATAAACTAGGCTTCAGCAATATGTGAACTGAGAATTACCAGAAGAGCAGGCTGGTTTTTGAAGAGGCAGAAGAACTAGAGACCAAATTGCCAACATTTGCTGGATTATGGCAAAAGCAAGAGAGTTCCAGAAAAAATCCACTTTTGCTTCATTGGCTACACTAAAGTCTTTGACTGTGTGAATCACAACAAAATGTGGCAAGCCCTCAAAGAGATGGGAGTACTAGATCATCTTACTTACTTCCTGAGGAAACTGTATGCAGTTGAAGAAGCAACAGTTAGAGCCAAATGTGGAACAACTGATTGATTTAATACTGGATTCAGAGTAAATCATGCTAAATGCCAGGTTGGATGATTCAAAAGTCAGAATTAAGGTTGCTGGAGAAATATCAACAATCTCAGATATGCAGATGATACCACTCTGATGCTAGAGAGTGGAGAAGAATCAAGAAGCCTCAGGATGAGGGTGAAAGAGGAAAGTGAAAAAATTAGCTTGAAGCTTAATATAAAACCAAACCAAACCAAAAAACCCAAGATGTTGGCAATTGGCCCCATCACTTCCTGGCAAATAGAGGAAGAAGAAATGGAAGTAGTTTCCAATTTTATATTCTTGGGCTCAAAATCACTGCAGATGGTGACTGCAGCCATGAAACTAAAAGATGCTTGCTTCTTGGAAGAAAAGACATGGAAAATCTGGATGACATAGTAAAAAGCAGAGACATCACCTTTTCAACAAAGGTCCCTATATTCAAAGCTATGGTTTTTCCAATAGCAATGTATGGCTGTGAAAGCTGGACTTATAAGGAAATCTGAGCACCATAGTGTCAATGGTTTTGAATTATGGTGCTGGAGATGACTTCTGAGAGTCCCTTCAACAGCAAGGAGGTCAGATTAGTCAATACTTAAAGAAATTAATTCATTCTACTCACTGGAAGGCCAAAAAATGAAGCTGATGTTTAAATACTTTGGCCATATAATGAGAAGATGGGATTCATTGGAAAAGACCCTGATGTTGGGAGAGATTAGAGACAAAAGGAAAAGGGAATGGCAGAGGATGAAATGGCTAGATAATGTTATGGAAACCATGAACATGATCTTGGACAGACTTTGAGAAATAGTGGAGGTCAAACGGCATGGCTTGCTATGATCCACAGAGTCACAAAGAGTGGGACACAACTGATTGACTGAACAACAACAAATACTTCTTCCTTCTCTCTTTCCTCTCAGTTAAATAGATTCCCCTTTCCTTTCCTCCTCTTCAGACAGTCTTGTTTATTAATTGTATCATTTCATTTTCTGTGTCTCTCCAAAAAGGATTTCTCTCATTCTCTTCTTTATCTGTCTTCTCTTCTTGTTTACTCTGGACCCTCATTCTCTGATTCACAAAGCCTATAATTATCTGATTTCTCTCTTTTCCCATATTCTTCAATCAAATCTTACAAAATATTGATACTAAGTTCTTCTCTCTAGGTATTTTCTGCCATTATCTTATAGGGTTCACCCTATGATTCCCCTTTTCCATTTTGCCTGGCACTCAGAAAAATGGCAATTATTGCAGATGTCAGAGAGGACACTGCCATATGGTAGGGCCACTCTCTCTCCCCCCTTCCCCTTTTGAACAATACCTTCTCTTTCTTATTGGGCTTTCCCCCCCTACATTTTCCTGGAACTATTCTGTGTCCATGCTCTCCTCCTCCTCCAGGTGCCAATTGCCCCCAGGGGTTCCAACTCCCTCTTCCCAGGACAAGTATACTTTTCAGACACCAAATCCCCCAGGCCTAATCCAGGGAAAGGTCTTCCTCTCTATTCATCCATAGGAATATTTATCAGTGGCATTCCCTTCCCCCTACAGATTATGGCCTACTTCCCTTGACCCCTTTTCAATTCTGACTCTCTCCCACCTCATTACTCACCTCCCCATAGCCTCTTCTTTTTCTGAGATCACAGAGGTTACCTTCCCCTCATTGCTAGCCCTTGATTTCACTCCAGCACATCACTAATTCCTCTCCTATGTTCTTTCCTTTGTTTCTTTGGTGAAATTCAAGTGGCTTTTAAAATTCTGCTTATTATTTTTACTATGCAGGATGTATTTCTCCTTTAAGCTACTCAGAAACAGCATATTGTAGTTCTATGTTTTAAAAAATCCACAAGGTCCTCAAGTCTTTTATCATTTTCCTTCATTTTGCAGTATTTACCCATAGATGCCTGAATTTATTTACAAGATCTGAAGGCCGTATTTCCTTCTGTTGTTACTATTTTCCTGTTTATTTATCTGTTCATGTTCAAGGTTGTTGAACTTTCTTTTTTCTGGAATCTTTGATATTCTCAGTCTTTTATTTTTCCCATTATTTTCCTTATCACTGACTTCCTGATGCCTCCCCTCTGCTTATTTATTTTACATTGTTACAAGTGACCTCTCAAAGAGTGGGAGTAATCTATAATGTGAATAATGTTAAAAAAAATCATTAGCAATTTTTAAATAGAACATGAACAAGTAGTTCTCAAAGGAAGAAATCCAAGTAATTCACAGCTATATAAAAATACTCCAACGAACATATAATTAAATAATTACAAATGAAAGCAATTAGGTTTCCACCTCACACCTGATAAATAAAGGTAACAAAACCAGAAAATTACAATTGTTAGAGAAGTTGCACAAAGACAAATATGTTGATGTTGGTCTAACTGTGAATTGATCTGGTTATCACGGAAAGTAATTTGGAACTATGTCCCCCAAATCACTAACTGTGCATACCCTTTGACCTACTACTATTACTAGGCCTCTACCCCAAAGATAGTAAAGAAAGAGGAAGAAGGTACATATTTGCAAAAATACAGTGGCTCTTTTTGTGGTAGAAATGAACTGGAAACAAAGTGGATATTCATCAACTGTGGAATTGCTGAGTAAATTGTGATATATGAATGTAATGGAATATTATAGGGCCATAAGAATTACGAAAAGCAATGGAGTCAGAGAAACATGGAAAGACTTGGAAGCTAATGTAGAGTGATGTAAGTAGAACTCTTGGAATAATTTTTTGAGTTAACAACATTATTGTAAAGAAATAAATTTGAGAACAAATAAACACTCTGATCAGTGTAGTGACTAACTATGGCCCCAGAGAACTCATGAGGAAGCATGAGATCCATCACCTAATAGAACTGTGAAGAACTTAAGGTGCAGAATCAGTCATATATTTTTGCATATGGATGATAATGGTGTGGATTTATTTTGTTTGACTCAATTTTTTTGTCACAAAGATTGTGTTTTACTTTTTTAAATGAGGGGACAGATTTGAGGAAGGGAAAAGGCTAGAAATGAAGTTGCTGAAGCATAAGGAGGAAAGGAAAGGAAGAAGAAGGAGAAGGAGGGGAAGGAAGGGAAGGAGGAGGGGAAGGAGGAGGGGAAGGAGGAGGAGAAGAAGAGGAAGAAGAAGGGAGGAAGAAGAGGAAGAAGGAAGGAGGAAGAAGAGGAAGGATGAAGAAGAGGAAGGAGGAAGAAGAAGAAGAAGGAAAAGAGGAAGAGGAGAAGGTCCTCTGAAACATTTTTAAATCAGAGAAAAGAAGGAAGTTCAGATGGAAACAGACAGTGGGACATCTTTGAAGAGAATATGCTGAATTTATTATGTACTTTAAAAAAGTCAGCAATTCATAAGAGATTTGTGTTCCTATATATATATATTTATACATACACGTATCTATATCATTGTATAGATTATAGATACATAGAGATTGATATATGGAATTACTGATGCAAAGGGTGATAGTCAGCTTGATGCCTCCTGGTAAAGTTCCCAAATAATTTTTCTCCCTTATTCACTGCCTATGACCTTTGCTTAAGTCAAGCCTTCTTGACAACCTTGTCTTTTAGGGCAATCTTCTACGGCAATAATCAAATCTTCTAGAACGGAAAGTAGGTTCTCATGGCCAGCATCTCTTTTTATGGAAGGCAGGAACAGAATTAGGATATGAATATCTGGGGAGAGCATATCTCACTTTGTATCTTCAGCACGAATATTCCTATCCATGACTGTAAATAACCAAATTGATTCTTAACTCTTCTGTTTCCTCCCTAAGACTAATGGGCCTGGTGTCCTTTCAGTTCTATATTGAAAATGGCAGGTACAGGGGAATCTCATTTGGATTCACCATTTTGGGTTGTGTGATGATTCCAACATCCCTCTCTCACCTCTTGTTTTATGATAAATTACTCTGTGTGTTTTCAGCTGTCTCACTGTTTCATTTGGAGTCTGAAACTGAAACTTGCCGTCTTGCTTAATTTAGCGAATTGATCATTGTGGTGGCAGCTGCATCCTTTGCCCATCTTCCTCATGATTTTTTTTTTCCACAGTTTCTATTACAGCCCAGGAAAATAAACTGTACTTCTCTTAAGTCACCCATGATGCCCTATTATCAAAACAAATTATCTGGTCTCAGTTGTGACTTATTTCAGAATATCATTTGACACTATTGACAAGTCTCTCCTTCTTTAAAATATTTTTTCCCTTTGACTTTTACGACTCCATACCATCTTGGTTCTTATCCTGCCCTCTCAGACTTCTTTTATCTATTCCCTTCATTGATTCCTCTCTCTTTACCTTTCTGATAAATTCTACAAGGTCAATTCTAGCCTCTCTGTCTATACCCTTTGAGAGAATTCACCATTTTTTATTTGCTTTTGTTTTTACAAAAGCGTTAATTACTGAGAAGATATAGTAAGAATATTCTCTTTTACCCCAACACCTTGTGGCACATTTTCCCCTATACCACTTTGGTACTAGAGGACAGTAAGCTAAACTTAAAAGCAATTTCTACAAAACATTTGTGCCACCTAATTCACTTCTGGTTTTGGCCCAGCTTTAGGGTCAATTCACTGCTGGGTTGGGTCCCAGAAATAGCTAGTTGAGGTTGTCTTCAAGGACTGCAAACTCTGGTTTGAACTCTGTCTCCCAGAGCAATTTTTTGAAGATCACAAGGTTGCAGCCTAGTTTGTTTTATCTCTAATACTCCTCCACCTAAAGAAGTAAATAAGAGACAGAACAGGACAGAAGAAATAACAGCAGGTCCATGTACTTGTGGTTTCAGGTCAACTTGAGTGGAGGGAGAAATAGAGAACCTGGGTAGGGAGAATAGGCTACTGGCCATTGTTACCTTTCCCTACCCTGAGGCCTATAGCAGTTCCTACCTCCAGAAAGGCAGGAAAGTAAATTCACTCACTCTTACAGCTTCAAATATTCTATGCAGATAACTCATAGATGTCCAGAGTGACTTTTCTTATAAGCACTAATCATACATTTCCAGCTGCTGTTCCACTCAGATATACTTCTGTTGCGTCAAAGTGAGCACATAATCATCCCTCCAAAAGTGGTTCTTGTTCATTACTTTTCTTTGTGTTTTTTTTTTAAATGGTTTTTGTTGTGGTTGAGTTATTTCAGTCATTCTTGACTCTTCATGGCCCCATTTGGGCTTTTCTTGGAAAAGATACTAGAGTGGTTTGCCATTTCCTTCTCCAGATCATTTTACAGATGAGGAAACTGAGGCAAACAGGGTTAAGTGACTTGCTCAGCATTACGCAACTAGTAAAGTACCTGAGGCTGGATTTGAATTTAGGTTCTCCTGACTACAGGACCAGCACTGTACCACATAGCTGTCCTTCTGCTAATGGTACCCCACCTACTGATTCATATTGAGAACATAGGTATCATTGATTCTTTCTTCTTTCTAGCCTTTCACATCCAGACACCAAATTCAGTTCAATCTTTCTTTCTTTACAGTGTCTGTCACATCTATTCCTTCTTTTATCTTTTCACTGCTTGCACTCTAGCTTAGGCTCTCACTGTGCCTTGACTGTTATAAGCACCAACTATGTCATCTTCTAGTCTCTCTCCACTCCATTTATTTCATGCAATATAACTTCAGATTACACTTTCTGCTTTTATCATGTTGTTCCCATGGATCAAAAGGTTTGCTCCTTTAAGAAACAGGAAAGAAAATGATGAGTTTAACAAGAACAGAAGTACAGTCTGCTTCTCCCCTCCTGGACCTCAATAAAAAGATGCTGTTCTAGAGCCTATGATGAATGAGTATTCAGGGGATATTTCTGCTCCTGTATTGATTTTACTTTTCTGATTTTTCCTCATGACCTTTTCCAAAGTTCATCTTAACCTCTCATCTTCATCCAAGTGAAATGGTGACATCAGAACTACCCCATTCCATTTTAACCTTAATACCTTAACTGGGTGAGAATACACCTCAATCAATCACTCATAGGCATTAACCATAGGTTCCCAAAATGGGCAATACTGCACCCAGTGGGGCAGGACACTAGAATGATCCAGGTGAGGGGTGGTAGTAGCCTTGAGTGCAATTATGGGGCATTGAATAAAAATAAGGGGGCGGTGAAAGCTAAGGAAAGAAGAGAAGAAAATTTTGAAGAACTATTCATACATGTTTCATCTGTTGTTTAACAGAGTTAAAGTCATAGTGATTACATTATTTTCCAAATAAACACACAAAAATGCAAGTTATAACTGATCAGTGGTCAAATCTGCTGACAAGTCTTAATAAGCAAGTGATAGCAGGCAAGCATGCCATGCTTTGTCTGGATGTCTAGCATTCATTGGCAGGAATATGTGCTTGTAATTATTTGTTTACAATATTATAATGGTTATATGACACAATATTATGTCATCAAAATTTCAATGCAGGAAAAACCCACAAATTTACAAGAAATTATTAAATTTAAGATGTGCCTTTTTTTTGCTTTTTGAAGGGCAGTTGGGGTTAAGTGACTTGTCCAAGGTCACATGACTAGTTTTTGTGTTAAGTGTCTGAGGCTGGATTTAAACTCAGGTCGTCCTGACCCCAGGGCCAGTGCTCTGTTCACTGCACCACCTAGCTAGCTACCAGAAGATCTGTCATTAAAAAAAAAAGCTTTATTTTTTTTTTAAATGATGCAAATTTTAAAAACCTGTTAAAGTTAAAGGGTCAAAGAAAGTAGATTCCCAGGAGGGTTCTGACTAATTTTTTTTTTTAAAGGGGGTGGTAGATCAAATAAGTTTGGGAATATCTGCTTAGAAGAAGTGCTAAAAGACTCTCACAGGAAGGATGTTTACACAAGAATCATGTTTGAATGGGCTTAGGAAATTTGGTCTATAAATAAAAAGAGTTAAGAAGGGATAGAATTCTAGAAAGTAGAATGTGTGTGGCATTATAAAAACTCCTGAGAAGAAGCTACCTTTCTTCTCAGGAAAGGTGATGTATCAAGTTCAGTTTTGGTCAGGTCTCCTTTCTCACTTGGTTTTGGCTAGAAGAAGACCTTGTAAACTTCAGAGAGTCTGGAAGATTTGGGCTTTCCCATATTTCTCTGTGTCCTACATTTCCCTGTGTTCCTGGATCAGCTAGCAATAGTATCTGCAACCATGGATGGATGGAAGCAAATTAACCATTTTTAAAGGGAACTTCTTGGGCACCTATGAATGGAAGAAAAAGTTTTCCAATAAACCAGGAATTATTCTTCTGCTATCTGTTATCTTACTATATTTTAAAATTTTATTTATTTTGCTTTTAATTTATGAAATGAAACAGGCATTTCTGTAATGTACCGTGTTCCCCCAATAATAAGACCTATCCCGAAAATAAGCCCTCCCCTTACTGTGTAAGATTACTCTAAAATAAGCCCTCCCCCGAAAATAAGCCCTATTGAGATTGCTACTATTGTGAAGGTGATCCCCTGCACTACACGCTACATTACGGTACCCTCTGTATGCACCGTCCCTCCCCCCCGGGTGAAACGCACGCCGCGCTCCAAGTTGCATCCAATCAGAGCTGCAGCAGTGAGCGCGTCATCCTGTTCTTCCCCAGTGATTTGCTTATTGAATAAAGGTACATTTTTTTGTTCACATTTACCTGTTTATTAAAATTGCTGTCAATGTTCATTAAAATAAGACCTCCCCTGAAAATAAGCCCTCTGGTGTTTTTCTGTCCCAAAAAATTAATAAGACAGTGTCTTATTATCGGGGAAACATGGTAGTAGAATAATAAATATTGCAAATGAAACTGCAAATCTATTATTTACAGCTTGCAATTCTTTTTTTTTTCTTTTTGGAGGGCAATTGGGTTTAAGTAACTTGCCCAAGGTCACACGGCTAGGTTTTTTGTTTGTGTGTGTTAAGTGTCTGAGGCCAAATCCAAACTCAGGTCTTCCTGACTCCAGAGCCAGCACTCTACTCATTGCATAACCTAGCTGCCCCCCACAGCTTGCAATTCTTTAAAGTATATAATAAAGTTATCATATAACTCTTTTTTTTCCTTCTTCCCCACATTCCCCACACCTGAAGTTTGAGCCCATTTTCCCTAGGACTTTATATATGTATTTGTGGGTGAGTACATCCTAGATATTTGGAGGACATTTGGTGCCACTGTTCTGAGTATATTACCTTAGTAAGTATTCCTTTCCAAAAGTTACATATGTCTACTGATTAAGTTGATTCTCAACTGATAATATTGAAGGGAAGCACACTTATAAGGACTAAAATTTATAGCATTAAAGAATTATCTCTGTCTCCTCAGGGATCCTAGGGGTATTATTCCAGTGATGGGAAACCAAATTGTCTGTGAGAATGAAAGTTGTGATAAGGATGCTCAGAGTTAATTTTTTGGTGCTATCTGTATACTTCTGTGTATTCAATTAAGCACCAAGTCTCCTGTTCCTTTTAGCAACTTTGCTCCAGGCCTCCAATTTGGCCTTGTTCCAATCTTTGATAAGAATTTTATTACCTCATCTCCAGGCCACAATGTTTAATCGCTTGAGAGGCAAAATGGTATAGTGGATAGGGCACTGGACTTAAGGGTTAGTAAAATCTAGATTTTTTTCACATTCTGCCTCAGAAATCCAGCCACTGTGAGATGCAGGGCAAATCACTTAACTTGTTGATGCCTTAGTTTTGTCATCTAAAAAATTAAGGTCCTGGATTATGAACTCTATCATCTTTCCAGCTCTAAATCTATAATCCTATGACCTTCTCCTATGTGGTGACCAGCTCCTTGATTGCCCTTGCAAGTTTCTAGACCAAGTTCCTTCCTTCCTTCCTTCCTTCCTTCCTTGCTTCCTTCCTTCCTTCCTTCCTTCCTTCCTTCCTTCCTTCCTTCCTTCCCTCCTTCCTTCCTTCCTTCCCTCCCTTCCTCCCTCCTTCTATCCCTCCCCCCACCTCTGTCTCTCTCTCTCCCTCTCCTCCTTCCTTCTTCCCTTCTTTTTTTCTTCCTTCCTTGAAGCAGTTCAAAGATAAAGGAAGGAATGGATATGATATTTATCCAAGCAAGTAGTAAAACAGAAATTATAAATTGCAGAATAGTTGTTAATATGCTTTGGTAGATGGATTTTTTTTATTTAGCAGTTCTCTACATCAATAAAATCTCAAATAGAGACCCCCCCCAAAATCAATATATCATAATTTAGTCAGTCATTCTCCAATTATTTGAATAGACTAGGTTCTGTTTTTTTTTTAAATATTTCAAATAGAGTAGGTATCAATATTCTTTTTTAGAGATAAGTAATTTTTTTTCTTTTATACTGTTTTGGAATAGAGTAGAATCACTAGTTTAAAGGGCATAAAAATAACTGGTGGCATATTGTCAATAGTCAATAAACATTTATGAAAGACCTTTTATATACATCAAGCACTACGCTAAGTGCTGGGGATAGAAATATAAAAAACAAAAACCAGTCCCTGCCCTCACAAAATTTACAATCTAGAGAGGGAAGACAATTGTAATAGAAAGCTGAAAAGCTATGGGTGGGGGTGGAAGGTACTTGACTTGGGCTGGGTGACAAGACAAAGAAGTCCTGCTGCCTGGTGGTAAATGAGATGTCTAAAGAGACATCTGCCCTGTTCCTTTTCTGAAATGGAGGAGTTTATGACTCCACACTCCAACCGAAGGGGCAGAGGGGTATAAGGGGATAAGGTGTGAATAACAAATCTGATTAGATTTTGCAAGATGATGTCGTTAAGTCCTTCAGTTGCCTCCAATTCTTTATGACCCCTTTAACCTTTACCCAATTCCTACTAAATTCCTACTAACCTCTGCATTCAGGAGAGAAACACAAGTTATAGAAAAATGACATTTGACAATGCAGAAAAAAACTTTTTTGACACTGGGATTCGTTTCACTTCTTTAAGTACATTTTAATTTAGGCTTTTCTACAGTACTCATCAGAACCATTTGAGATTCTGCTGTAAGAATCACCATAGAGACCTCAGCAAACACAGCTGAAATCAGAAAAAGGAAGTTTCTGCCTCTCCATGGAGCTGAAATTTTCCTCTAAGCAACATGAGAAAGGTTTTGCTACATCAGGAAGAAAGAACTGATGATTCATGACTGAAGTTATCTCCTTTAGGAGTCCCTGTCCAGCAAATAGAGCTCCAGTGAGAGATCTCAAGGCTTTTGCTTTCTTTGCTTTACCTCCTTCTAAGGTTTGTGGAGATTCCCAGGAGGGAAAGAGGGTGAGCTGGCCCAAGGAGGTGACTGTCAGCACTTCTCCACCCATATGAACATTTGGAGTGGAGACGTCTCTAAATTTGAGCATTTAATATTTCTTGTGAGCTACTGCAATTCTGCTTTGCTTATAGAGCACAGCTCTTTCTTTGATGTGGGCATGTCATGCTGGGTGGTCCGGTGACAGCATCGCCCTTCTCTCATAATTGAGATTAAAGTTCTTCAGAGAGACCTTGAGAATGTCCTTGAATTGCTTCTTTTGGCCACCATGTGAGTGATTGCTTGTGTGAGTTTTCTGTAAGTTTTTTGGGTAAATGTATGGTTGGTGTTCAGACTATGTAGCCAGTCCATTGGTGTTGCAGTCTGCAGTAGAGTTTGAATGCTTGTCAGTTCAGCTCAAGAAAGGACCTCATTGTCCAGTACCCTATCTTGCCAGGCGATCTTCAGAATCTTCCTAAGACAATTCAAACAGGAGGGGTTCAATTTTTCTGGCATAACACTGGTATACCATCCAGGTCTCACAGGAATACAACATTGAGGTTAGTATAAGGCCTCTGTAAATCTTCAGTTTGATGGCTGTCTAATACCTCTTCTCTCCCACACTTTCCTTCCCACAGTTTGCTTTGGAGCCTCCCAAACTGAGCTAGCCCTAGCAATGTGTGAGTCGACCTCATCATCTATATGTACATCCTTGGAAGATAAATGTAAGTGAACATATCCACAACATTCAAAATTTCTCCACTTGCTGTAACTGATGATTCCATTTATGAATGATGTGGTGCTGGCAGGTGAAGCACCTGTGTTTTCTTGGTGTTAATTGTCAGGCCAAAATTAGCATAAGCAGCAGAGAATCAATCCATACTGCATCACAGCCTCAGAGGCTGCACTGAATGCACAATCATTTGTGAACAAAAAGTCACATACCAACTCTTTCTCCACTTTAATCTTGGGTTATAGTCTTTTAAAGTTAGTTTACCATTAGTTCAGTAGCTGACCTTGATGCTATTTTAGAAAACATCATGCTAAAAAGCATGGGAGCAAGGACACAGTCTTGTTTCATGCTATTGGTGACTGGGAAAGTGTGAGAACAGTCCTTTATTCAGAATCCATGCAAGATGCCATCATGAAACTGGTAGACAATACTGATGAATAGGCAATCAAATTTCACCATGATCTTCTACAAGTCCTTGTGACTGAAAGTATCAAAAGGCTTGGTTAGGTCAACAAATGTTGTGTACAGATCTCTGATCTGCTGCTGGCATTTCTCCTGAAGTTGTAGGGCAACAAATACCATGTCAGCTCTTCCTCAACCCTTTCTGAAGCCACACTAGCTCTCAGGTAGATGACCTTCTTCCACGTGAAGGATCAGTTGCTTGAGGAAGACTCTGGAAAGAATCTTGCCATCAATGACTAAGGGAGAGAGGACCCCTGTGATTGTCACAGGACAGCCTGTTTCCTTTTCTTTATAGAGTTGGACAATGGAGGCGTCCTTGATCTCCCAGGGGATAATCTCTTTTGCTATATAACCCAGAAGATTTCAGTCAACTTTTTTATGAGCAGCAGACTCCTTGACTTGTAGATCTCTGTTGGAATGGAATCAACACCAGACGTTTTGCCACGTGAGAAGAACCTAATGGCATTCAAATCCTCTTCTTCAGTTGGAAGTTTGGCTACAGAGGGACTGACTTCAACCTAAGGTCAATGGTTTCAGCATTGTTTGATGACAGTTTGTTGAGAGCACTATGGAAGTGTTTAGCACATCCCTCTAGGATTATGTCCTTGTCACAGATCAGTGTGACTCCATCAGAGTAGAGTAGTTTAGAGGCACCAGATATCTTTAACTCATAAATACTCATCAGGGCATTGTAGAAGTGCTTTGGATTGTTGCTATTGGTATAAAACTGAGTTTCATCTGCCTTCCTACAGAGCCAAGAATCCTGCATCCCTCTAAGCTTCACTTGCATTTTACTTTTGGTGACATTAAATGTTACCTTCTTAGAGATGGACAGACTGTCATGCTGGAAAAATTTGGGGAGTTTCATTTTTTTTTTTTTTTGCTTAGTAGCTTCTTAATTTCCCCATCACTTTCATCAAACAAGTCCTGATATTTGTGAGTATCTTGGAGATGAACGAATACAAATGAGGCACCATACTCCAAATCTCTGAAAGCTGCCCACTCATTTTCTTCTCCACTGTTGCTGTGTGTTGACTCAGCATTCCCTCCAGGTCAGCAATAATCTGCTCATGCATAGAGTTGCTTTGGGGCTGATGCTTTTGTTGAATGTGAATGTTTATTGGTCCAGTGCACTGAACCACACATTGCCTTGTCATTCTCACACCCTGTCTCTTCTCCTTACAGTGACATAATCCATTAAATGCCTGTACTTGCTGAGAGAGTACATCCACAACATTTTTTTGTGTGTATTTAGGTGAATGGAAGATAGTGATAGTGTTGGTACTGAGACAGTCGTGAGGCATAGAAGTATTCAGTAGTAAGTGACATTTCTTGTAGCTGTTTCTGACTCCATTCCTCCCAAGAACTCCCCTCCATATCTGATAGTCTGTGCCTGCTCTGGTGTTAAAGTCACCCAGAATCACAAACTTGTCCTTCAACACATCAAGGATGAGGACCTCCAGATCTTCATAGAAATTTTCTTTGACTTCATCAGGTCTCACCATGGTAGGAGCATAGGCACTGATGATGGTGGCATGGGGCTTTCCTGCAAGTGGCAATCCCATTGTCATGAGCTTGTCTTTCATTCCTTTTGGGAGGCATACAAGCTTTCTGACTAGACTAGGTCTGATTTCAAAACCTATGGCAGCTTCACAGCACTCCTCTTCACAATGGCCATTCCAGAAAACTATGTATCTGACTTTGGTAAGATGCCCGGCCTTCATTTGTCAGTCTTGTTTCACTCAGGGCTGCTATTTGGAAGTATCACCTGCTGAGTTCTCTCACAACAAGAGCTGTTTATATTTCAGTTCTACTGGATTTCATGATGTCTATGAGTGTGTGCACATGCCATATGCCAATGGTGAGTGGAATTATATTCACAAAATTTTTTGTACTTTTTTTTGTGTGTGTATTTTTTTTAAAGCAATTGGCGTTAAGTAACTTGCTCAAGGTTACACAGCCAGTTATTTCTAGGTGTGGTGCTAAGTATCTGAGCCCAGATTCAATCCCAGGTCTTGCGACTCTAGGCCAGCGCTCTTACTCACTGCGCCACCTGGCCATCCCTTTGGTGTGTATTTCAATTGCAGGATGGGATTCCTATCTGACACGGCAAATAGGCCAGGACTGGGTGAAACAGACAATTCTGGGGGTACCTTTTCTAGCTCTTTCCTCATGCCAGGAGGTAAGCAGTAGGGTCCTTCCAGAAAAAAAAAAAAAGAGCTGCCCAAATACCTAGGGGCTGCTGAATCCTATTGCTACTTCAGTCCAGTGAGAAGACTACCCTATGGCCTGGGTTGCAGGGTTGTGATTATAGCTCCCAGTGTATCCACACCTTCTGCTTCATCATTTGCCCATCACCATAGTACTTCAAAGTGGGTAAAATAGGAGAATTATGACATAGTAAAATACTGTGAGTAATGTCTTGACTCACATATAAAGTGGGTTTAAGTGAGGAAGAGTTGTGCAAAGTTGCTAGCCTCTTTCTTTTTTTCCTGTGTCATCAAAGTTCAGTGGCAAAACAATAGACAGAATGACTCTTGGTGGCCTGGGGTGCGCTGGATGACCTTGGCATCTTCAGTGTCTAAACAAGCTCTAAGTGCTCCTCAGTGCCTGCTTCAGTCACCCCCATGGTCCTTTGGAGCAAACTGAAGTCTTCACACACTCAGAGTAGACACATACTGGCCCCCCCAAATCCCCAACAGGTCTAAGGCCATTGGTTACCCTCAACATGGGTTAGCCCCTCTGCTGAGACGATTTTGCTGGGTGTGTTGCTTATGCAACAGTTCTTTGGAACTACCGGTGGGATTGAGTGACAAATGGACACCAAAGGTAGATGAGCAGTCCAGGAAAGGGCTTGGCAAACTCTCCCACCAGAGGAGCTAGACTTCCTTGAACACCCCATATACCCTAGAAGACTACTAAGTAGTGCTTCAAGGTATACCAAGTGTTTTTCGCACAACTACCTTGTTAAGTGGGTTAACTACCTTTACTCTCATTACCTTTGCACTCCCTGAAACCACATATCCACATCTTCACAGTGGCCATTTTCTGCTCTATCACTGTATGTTTCCTTTTCCCCTTCCCAGCCCCCCACCTTCTACATCTTGCTCTAAGAAATATAAACATCTGCACTACCATCATCTTTGGAAAGAGAGTGTTAATGGACTACCCTATTTTTCTACTTATCATCTTTTGACTTCTCAGACCAAAATTCCCTTCCCTGGATACTCTTCCTCTAAATATATTGTCTCTCATGTTAGAATATAAATTCTTTGAGGGCAGGGACTGTCTTGCATCTGGGTTTGTATCCCCAGAGCTTAACATAGTACATGGTACACAGTACACATTTAATCAATGTTTTTCATTCATTCATTGGAGGAAACTGAAGATCAGAGAGGTGACAAGAGTTGTCCATAGTTATAAAACCAGTAAGTTTTAGTGACAGATTTAAAATCCAGATTACCTGGTTCCAAGTTAATTTCTTTTTTTGTTCATTATTGTATTCTACCTCCAAATTCAGAAGTTAGATTATTTATACTTCTATGTCTAGACTATACAAAGGCCATAAAAGTTTGCTGAGTGCTTAACCTTGGTGGAGTCAGCTCTTGATGCTAAAAAAAGCATATTTAAATGTATACTTGGCATGTAGAATTAATAAATGGAAGGGGACAACACCAAATAGAACGAACACCCATGTGTGGCTGCATATCAGCAGCTTCTGTTAGACCAGGGGTGGGGAGCCTGAGACCTGCATGTGACCCTCTAGGTCCTCAAGTACAGCCCATTTGGATTTAGTCAAAGGGCCACACTTGAGGACCTAGAGGGTCACATGCAGCCTCGAGGCCACAGGTTCCCCACCCCTGTCCTAGACCTACACAGCTTCCAAGCAATGTATAGGTTCATTTGAAGCAGAGTAGATTTAGAAAAAACATAATTCAGTTGTTTTATCTCCACTGGTTGCTTCAGTCAGTGAACAAAGGGATTCATGAAATAAAATACAGTTTCTAAATCCTATTAAACTCTTGGTCAATGTCTGAAGGATTCAGGAGGAGGGAGTAAATTCAGAAGCCAAGGTTAGTTGTCAATAGCACTGCTTTTCTGCTCACATTCCTGTTTGGTGATTGAGCTCCATGGGACTATGACCATTTTTTTCTTTTCTTTTTTTTTTTTTTTTTTACCAATTTGTTCATCATAAACAGAATGGTGGGGTATAGATAAGGACAGACAAGATGTGGATCAAGAATCTCTCCATCCCATCACCATCTTGCTTTATCAGTTTTTAATCTGAAACTCCAGCAGCCCTTCTTGGCTACCCTATTTGCCTCATTTCCACCCCATAATTGCTGGGGATTTTTTTTTTTTCATGAAATCACATATCAGCTTCATGGGCATATCTACCCTCAGGAAATTTATAAACTAAGGTTCAATTTTAAATATGGAGTGTGACCCTTAGATGAGACTTTGATAGTTATTATACACATGTGGCACTAATCCACATATTAGTTTTTTTTTTTTTCTGAGCACATTCCATTTAATAACAAGGCTGTTGTTTGGTTGTGTCCAACACTTTGTGATCCCATTTGGGGTTTTCTTGGCAGCACATCTTAGTTCTGAAAGACTTTATAAGATAATCAACTTATAAATGTTCCTTAATCAGTCCTTAAAAGAGCATTCAAGAACAAACTTTTGTTCCACTTTTTAAAAAGATGTCTGTTTCAGAAATCAGTTATGTCAACTAAAAGGTCCTCAGAAAAAACTGAGAAATGCATTATGCTCTTCTTTTTGAGTCTCCTTTTAAAAGGAGCATACATCTCTGAGTCACAATGACATGTGTTTCTGAATATTTAGTTTCCTTATGTAGTGGAATCATTCTAGGGAGGAAAGATGAGAGCCTGCTTGGAGTGCAAGGCTATTAGGGCACTCTAAAAATGCTGTGCCTTCTGTGGGCCTGTCAGCTGTTGCCTCAGCTCACTGATTTTGTTTTTAAATGTTGATGGAAGAGAACTGCTATTAATTTTCTAGTATAAAAATGACTGTGTGTGGGACCATAGGGCTGATATGTGACCAATAAATGTACTGCACTGTTCAGTCAGTACTTGTCTTGATGATTAATAAAGATTCTAGAAAGTTATAGGTGGAAAAGATATCACATTTAGATTCAGAAGACCTTAGTATGAATCTCATCTCTGCCACTAGCTGTGTGAGCCGGGGGTATGTGCATAGGGGTGGGAAATATTTAATATATAGCTATATGTTATATATAATATATGTATATTCATATATTAGACATAGTTTTAAATTTATTCTGCAAGATTAACTTTTTCTCCATCAATTTCTTAAGTCTAGATAATCAACAAAACAATGAATCAAGCCCCATTTGTAGTGTTGGCTAATTTTTGAGGTATAAATATTCAGAAAAGCTCTGTGACCCTCAATTAAGTCATATAGACTTTCTGAGCCTTAGAAAATTAATCTGTAAAATTAGCAGAATATTTTTTTTGTTTTTGTTTTGCTTTTTGGAGGGCAATTGGGGTTAAGTGACTTGCCCAAGGTTACATGGCTAGATTTTGTGTTAAGTGGCTGAGGTCAGATTCGAACCAAGGTCCTCCTGACTCCAGGGCTGGTGCTCTATTCACTGCACCACCTAGCCGCCATGCTGGGCTATCTGTCTGTACTATCCTTCCTGGAATCTTGGCTCCAAGGTCACCATGGTTTGAACTTCACCATTCAGAGGGGATTACCGACTTCACCTAGACAATGAGCAGGACAAATGAAACAGAACAGCAACAGAAATACCCCAAGCTACAAGGGCCTGAGAGGAAAGGAGGAAGGAAGGGATCCCCTTCTCCCTTTCTGGTCCAGTTCATGGCACCCATGCAGTGGGTAAACTTTGTGTGATCATTTCCCTCTGGATGAAGCAAGGAAGAGGGTGCTGGCAAGAGAGCAAGACTGCTCCGGTCTGGCAGTTTTAAAGATGCAACCTGTTCTGGCTACATGACCAATCTAAGGAGACTTCTCCCACTTACATTGTAGAACACAAGATATCTCCTCTCAGAAGCAGGGTGCCTTTGTGTTAGGAAAGCTGGGCATGTGCAAAGCAAGCCCCTGTTATACTTGGGAGCTGGGAGTTTCCAGCTATGACCTTCTGGTGACATGAAAGAATACTGAGGCTTATTATCCATTATACCACTGTGTCCTGAGGCTCTCCAGGTCTTAACCTCTGACACTTCAACCACTATGCCCTGCAGACCCCCAGGCAATGCCATCTGACCTGCCAATGCACACAAAAACCCTGCACCTTGTCATCTACCTCCCCAGTGAACCCTTTGGATTTTCAGGCATTGCCATCTGCCCTTCAGCTAAACTGTGTTAGATGTGTTTTCACTTCCAATTGCATTGTGTGTTCCTTGAGAGTAGGAACTATTTCATTTTTCCTGTTTGTATTTCCAGAACTTAGTACAGTGCTTGACACACAGTGATTGATGGATAAATGTTTTTTTCTTCCTACAAGCTCTTATGAAAATATGAATTATTACTAGAATATAATAAAATGTTAATTACCTGTCATTGAGAAATCTAGGACACAAAAGCATCCAGTAACATGTGAACAGACAACTGAATTTGCAATATCTCTTGTTTGCCTGTTTTGTGAAAATGCATGATTCTTCAATGTTCTTAAATGATGACAGCTTAAGAATCCACAAGGTGTCAGTGTTCTGCCTTTGATGGAAGGTAGAGGGTGGACTGAAGGTAACTAGTAGGTTAAACTAATTACCACTGTATTTGTTTATACATTCAACAAACTTTTATTAAGTGTATGGGTATATGGGTGAATGGGTGTTCAAAGAGGACAAGCACCTCCGGTGTGAGGGCTTGCCAAGACCTTTTCAGGGCTGCTCGTCCACTTTGGGTGTCCATCTGCCACCCATCTTTCACCCGTGTCTCCAAGAAGCTGTAGCATGCACAACAACCACACCCTGGTATACTGTCTCTGCAGATGGGCTAAATGATGTTGAGGGTAACTGAGAGTCCACAAACCCATTGGTGAGTGAAGGGGGTGTCTATTCCAAGTATGTGAAGACTTCCCCTGGTAGAATAAGTGGATGAGAACAATTTGTTCCAATGTTCCAGTAAAGCTGAAGCAGGTGCTTGTGGACAGCTTAGTTTGGTTAGACCCTGAAGATGCCAAGATATCCCAGGCCATCACCAGTCGTCTTGATTTTTGTCTTGCCACTAGACTTCAATAACTCTGGAAAAGAGAGTGAGAGTGAGGCTGATGACTTTGTGTAATTCTGCCTCACTTAAATCCTCTTCAAAAACAAGTGCCTATTTTGCACAAAGTATTATGGTAAGGAAATACTAAGGGAAATACAGAGATATGATTCCTCCCCTCAAGTAGCTTACAAATCAGTAAGGAAATACAGAAATCATAGGATGTTTGAATGTTGATAAACATCAATGGCTCTGGCTTAAATTGAGGATTATTATAATGAGTAATATCAAACAATTTAGGAGAATGATTGTTTCATTATTCCCCCCCATAATATTATAAAATGAAGTTTTGTCAAAAAGCGGAAAACAATTTCCTTCCCATTTCTTGTTAAAGCTAATTGTAATTCTTCCCTTCTTAATTTTATGATCTACATATTTAGTTATTTAGTCATTTTTCAGTTGTATCTGACTTTTCACGACCCCTTTTTGGGTTTTCTTGGCAGAGATACTGGAGTGGCTTGCCATTTCCTTCTCCAGCCCATTTTATAGATGAGGAAACTGAGGCAAACACAGCTAGTAAGAGTTTGAGGTTAGATTTGAATTCAGAAAGAAGATCGCCTTGCTTATCCCCTCCTTTCCTATGTAACCTGGGCCCTTATTCTAATAATCTTTTTCCCCCTTTTCATACATCTCCTTTCTCTTCCTACTGGTTTCCCCCCAATCCTCTACAAATAGAATCAGGAATTTTTGACATGTAAAAAACAAAAAGAAAAAAGAAAAGAATATGAAGAATTTTTAAAGGGCTCTGGCTTTAAAATAAGAGGACCTGGCTTTAAGTCTTGCCTCTTCCATTTGGTACCAGTGTGACATTGGGCCTCAGTTTTCTAATCTGTAAAATGAGGGGGTCTTACTTAGCCTTTTAAGGCTGTCTAAATTGGACTACTAACATTCTGGACATCCCAAGAAGCCCTGAGATGCTAAAAGAGCCTATCAGTCCTAGTGGCCCCAGGGGGAGCAATTTTGTTTATTGCCTCTGTCTTCAGGTGAGTTGTTAGTTTAACTTGGCTTTTTCTTATAGTTCTGCCAAAGTTCTTGCTTATTACCTCCATCATCACATTCTCATTAAGAGGTATCTATCTGAATATAATTGTATAAAAGTTAGATACAGTATATCTCAGGTAATTATGGAATGAGACATAAGGAATATACAATTTTCTCAGCTGTGTATGGTACCTTTACAAAAATTGACCATGGTTTAGGACATAAAAATCTCATAAGCAGATGCAGTAAAGCAGAATATTAAACTTATCATCTATTGAACATGACATAATTAAAATTATGATCAATAAAAGGTATTTGAATAAAGTTCTCATACTAAAGAATTGGTCAAAGAACAAATCATATAAACACAGTAGATAATTTCATCAAATAACAATGAGACAACATACCCAAACTTTTGGGATACAGCCAAAATAGTTGTTAGCTAAAATATATATATTTCTAAACACTTTTGTCAACAAAAGAAAAAGTAGAACAATGAATTATATATACAAGAAGAACAACAAAAAACTAGAAAAGCAAAAAAAAATTTTTTTTTTGGAGACGAGAAGGAAGGGCAATTGGAGTTAAGCCACTTGCCCAAGGTCACATGGCTAGTAAGTGTTAATTGTCTGAGATGGGGTTTGAACTCAGGTCCTCCTGACTTCAGGGCCAGTGCTTTATTCACTGTCCCACTTAGCTGCCCCAAGTAAAAAATTTTCTAAAAACCCAACTCAACACTGAAACAGAAATTCTGAAAATCAAAGAGATTAACAAAAGCAAAAAACAAAAAACTCCATTAAATTTATAAAACTTTTTGGAAAAAAAATCCTAATAAAATAGAGAAACCATTAACTAGGTGAACTTTTTTAAACATAAAGAAAACTAGATTGCTAATATCAAAAAAGGGGGAAAAATTATATTTCTCTTACATTAATTATCATTTACTATGGGGGACATCTGGGATTTTTTCTCCTTTCTATTTCCTTGTTCAGAAGTCAGCCTCTGTAAGCTATTCTGACAGACTTTGAAGTGCAGGGCTGATAATGAGATGAAATCTTGGGCAAAACTGGAAAACCAGATCTGATCAAAAGGTAAAGAAATTGGGGCGGCTAGGTGGTGAAGTGAGTAACAGTGCCGCCCCAGAGTCAGGAGGACCAGGATCAGTTCTGGCCTCAGGTACTTAACACCCACACAAAAAACTGGCCCTGTAACCTGGGGCAAGTTACTTAACCCAAATTGCTTAAAAAAAAAAAGGTAAAGAAATTTTAGTTTAAGTGAATTTCTGGATTCTGGCCCATTGTATTTAAGTCAGACAGGTCTGTGTAGAAGTAGATTCCCCCTTTTATATAGATAACCTTAAACAGAGTAGTATAGGTATAGGTCTCTTTGACTAAAGACTGAGGGATCATTCAAGTCCCACCCCCCCATCTTAATTAGAATAAATCCACCTCTCATTATAATATTCATTCTCTTATTACTTGTCAACAAATCAGAGATGATTTCCACCTTCAGGAATATCCACTCTTCCATGGGCATATAAGCATTGAGTGGGTTCCATTAGGGATCTTTGGCATTCCAGAGTGCCATTGATCCTTTTGATTATTTTATTTAAAAAAAATTATTTATATTCTATTTATTTTGTCCACAAAATTATCTATATAAATTTTATTTTTATTTTATTAATTACTAATTATCTGCTAGCATAATTAATAAAATAATTAACTGTCTCGAACTTTTTACACATCACAAATGAAAAAAGAAAATTCAAAACAAATGAATAATAAAAGAAATAACTGAAAACTATTTTGTTCAATTACGTACCTCCCAAAACTGATATGAAATGGATGAATATTTACAAAATACCAAATTCTTAGATTAGAAGAACAAGAAATTGAGAATTTAAATAACTCTATCTCAGAAAAAGAAGTATTAATGGTGACATACCAGTTCAGCTAACAAGACTTTTTTCCATAATTGTCTAGGACATCTCAATCTCAGTCCCAGGTATAATCTACGTGTATACACTCTCTAAGACTTGAAGACATAATTTTCCCCCAATTCTCTACTTTTCTTAGCTAGACCCAGCATCAGCTCATCTGACCTACACCTTGGCCTAATTTCTGACAACTTCCTATGGGACTTAGTCTAACTGTAGCTTTGCAAGAGCTCTAGACCTCAGGTTGGGAATTGTCTGAGTTAATCCCAACTACCCTTTCCTATAATGACATAATAGCTAACAGTTAGAGGCTTTACATTTTATAAAGGGCTTTTAACATTCCGTGGCTCACTTGTTCTTCCTAACATTCCATTAAAGCAGAAGGCAGGAATTTTTAGTATGACTGGTAGAACCAGTTTAAGTACAATTGTGAATTAGACAAAGAGGGGTCCTGGAGAGAGGAAGTGCTCAGTTCAAATTCTGCTGTAGACATAACTAGCTATGTGACCCTCATCAAGTTAACTTCGCTTAACCTCAGTTTCCTCATCTGTAAACTGAGGGGCTGGAGCCAATAGCTTCTCAGGCACCTTTCAGCTCTAAATCTCAATGTTAAGATAGGCCTACTTGCCACTTGGGTGGCTATATAGTGACCCATTTCCCCCCAAGGATTCTCTCTATAACTTAATCTAAACTGTGCTAAGATTTTAGAGAGGGCAGCTACATGAAACAGTGGATAGAATGCTCGGCCTGAAGTCAGGAAGACATCTTCCTAAATTCAAATCTGACTTCAGATGCTTATTAGTTGTTTGACTGTGGAAAAGTCACTTAACCCTGTTTTCCTCAGTTTCTTCATTTGTTAAAATGAGCTGGAGAAGGAACAGGCAAACCACTCCACTATCTTTGCCAAGAAAAACCCAAAAGAAGGTCGTGAAGAGTCAGACACAAATAAACAACAAAAGCTTTGACTGATAAAGGTTTCCCTCCTCCCAGAAATGTTTGAGATTTAATCTCAAGGTTATAAACACTTTGATATCCAAAGGAATAAATCATAGCTTGAGAACTAGAAGGAATTTTAGACTTGATCTAGTCCAATCCCCTTACTTTACAATTGCAGAGAGACTGTGACTGGTCCAAGTCTGCACAGATACTTTGGGAGCAATGGCAGAATTCAAACTCAGTTCCTCTGACTTTGGTACATTTGATCACGCTTCATTCTGAATCTCTAATAGTGGAATTTCAGGCATCCATTATAGGGTGGAAGCAGATATTTTCTATGAGGGGAGAGTTTATTGGTTTTCACTTCATATATGTCTGTCTTCTCTGCTTATCATGTATCCAGACCCATTAGTGAATAAAAAACTCATTCCTACTGGTGTGGTCCAAGTCTTGTTAGATATTGAGAGTACGTTTATTTGTTAACCTCATAAAATATAACATAAATAGAAATAGAAACATCAAAAGTACTGTGTCTTTTTATTAGATTTTTTTTCTTTCTCAATCACGGGATGATGACTTATTAACTGTGGCCATGGATACAGTCAATTCAACAAAAACAGTCTCGAAACTTTCATTTGACTAGTTAATTAACAGTTAGCAAAGACAGTGCCATCTGGTGGTTTAATTGAGAACATTCATTGTCAATGACAAGTTATTTCTCCCCCAAAAGGCCTTTTAAGTTTATTTGAACTTGAATATAAATCTTGGCCCCCCCCCCTTTTTTAAAAAAAAGAAATGCTCCATAAGTAATAATTTCCAACTAAGTGTTTCTCACTGTGTCACTATCCCTCTCCTTTCCAGGTTTTTTCTTTCCAGTATTCTCAGGAGGATGTAAATTAGGATAGGCAACAATCTCTTCATAATTGAAGAAAAGATTAATAAAAGATGAAGTTTCTCTAAGAAAATACCAAATATCATAATAGTCTAAATAAAACACTATAATCAAAACTAAAGGTCAAATGATAATAGATTTTAACAAAATTATGTATAGGTCATAACAAAGGGAAATTTATATAATAAATAGGTGTGCCTAGTTTATGAATAGTACATCAGGGTCTTCTAAAGCATATTTGGACTGTAGACTACCAGTAAACCTTACGTCATGAAAAAACCTATTAACCAGGAACCAGGAAAACATATGCATGATAAGAACAACAATATATACATACATACAAACACAGACACACACAATACAAGGATACCAGGTAACTTGGAAAGAGGAGCTGGGGGGGGGGTCAGAAGAGGTGTCATACAGAAGATGAATCCTGTTGGCAATCTTCCCTACTTTACTCTTATCATGAAATGTTCCATGCCCAGACTCTTCTACTTCTTAAAGAGAGGCGTGAGGTACATTTTCTTATCTCTTTCTCAAAGGTCAGTACCTAGGGTGACTTGGCCAGGTCACCCTACCTTGCAGTGAGTATCAGAGACAGCTCTTGAACCCAGGTCTTCCTGACTTTGAGGCTAGCTCTCTATATGTCCTGTCATGCAACTTCTCTAAGGAAGAGATTGTTTAAAGAAAAAACGAAAGACATACTCCTGATACTGAGTGCATAGCAGGTGTGGTCTCTCCAATTCTATGTCTTACAGCTATCCAGTCTATGAGATATAGGTTGAAATGATGCTGTTTGTACTTTTATTTTAATGTACTTTATATTTTGTACTTGGTGTATAGACTCATAGTGCTGGAATAACAGGAAGGTGATCAGAGGTGCATCTAGACCATTTCACAGATGCTGAAACTGAGGCCTAGGGAGGTAAAGTGACTTGCCTAAAGCCATAGGTGGTCAGTCAGGATTTGAATCAGGTTTTCTGACTCTGGAGACAATATGCTTTTCTCTGTACAATATTGCCTCCCTTAGCATTGTTTTTTTTCATAGTGGGGAGCCAATGTATTTACTAAGCATGTTTACCAAAGAGGGTTTAGTTAATAGAAGTAATTATGACAAAAGAAGTTTTCATTCTATTTGTATACATGCAAGCACTTCCACAAAATAACATTTTATTTGCCCTGTGTCCCATTCCAATATCTTTTCCGGTTGGCTATGTGTTGTTTCAATTCTACACTCACTTCATTCATCGGATCCCTGCAAAGAGCTTTGCAAGAGGCTCCAAGGCAATAGCACAAAGAGCTTCTTTAAGTCTTTTAAAGGAAGGAAAGCAGGAGATAAAGAATTGGTGGGAATCACTCTATGATCACGGTGAGGAGACTGTTCAGGGATAGAAAGGAGCTAGCAGAAAGGCTTAATAAATAACTTCTCCTGGGCTTCCCTGAGGAAGGTGTTGCAGAGAGTCTTGTTCCCAGCCTGCCCTTTGAAGTAGGCTTTCAAAAGCAGCAGCTCAGGCCCTCGGGCTAAGCCACAAGATCTGAGTTAATCATAGTTGGGTGCAGTCCAGGGTCAAGGATGCTCACACCAGATGATTAAGAGAAGAGTCTTCAGGATTACCTGTATCTGAGGTGAAGCAGAGGCAGCAGACCAGAAACACGGCTGGTAAAACAGAAGGCTTGAGTCAGGCTGCCAAGAAAAGGTCAGGAACATAGGATGATAATAATAATTATTGCTCACATTTCTAGAGAGCTTTGGGGCTTATGAAGACCTTTCCTTACAAAAGAGGTAGGTAGTACAAGTATTAGGATCATAAGATGATAGATGTATAGCTGGATGGACCTTTGGGATTGTTTAGTTCACCCGTTCACTTTACAATTGAGGAAACTGAGGCCCAGAGAGGTTCAGTAACTTGCCAAAGATCACACAGGTAAATGTTAGAGCTAGGATTTGAATTTGAATAGTCCTTTGATTCTGGACAGCCAGGTGGTGATATGGATAGAGTGTTGGGCCTGGAGTCAAGAAGCCTCATCTTCCTGAATTCAAATCCAGTCTCAAGACACCTATTAGTTGTGTGACCTTGGACAAGTCACTTAACCCTGTTTGCTTCAGTTTCTTCATCTGTAAAATGAGCTAGAAAAGGATACTCCAGTATCTTTGCCCCCCAAAAAGGGTCATAAAAAGTCAGGCATTACCGAAAAAATGACTAAATAAGAACCTCTCATTCTAAATCAGGCACTCTTTCCCATTTTAGAGATGAATAAACTGAAGTCTGAAAAGGTCAGTTATTTATCTGTCCATGAATATATAGCTAGGGTTAGAGCTTCCATACAAACTGAAGTCTTGTGACTCGAGGCCCATTCTCTTTCCATTATGCAGCTGTGCCATGAACAGTCAGGAGGGTTTAGAAATGCACCATGGCTCATAATTAGACTTACACACTTAAAGGCGTGGGGAACCTACAGCCTGGAGGCCACATGTGTCCCTCTAGGTCCTCAAGTGCAGCCCTTTGACTGAATCCTTTGGAGTTGTTTTATAACCTTGCATTGGGGAGAGGAGCCCAGTCTTTCAAAGTTAGTCATCACAGATACACTATGTCTGTAATTGTGTACAATGTTCTTCTGCTTCCGGGCCCCTCACTCAGCATTAGTTTATAGAATTCTCTCCAGGTTGTTTTGAAGTCCGTCTGCTCCTCATTTTTTATAGCACATTAGTATTCCATTACATTCATATACCACAACTCGTTTGGTCATTCCCCAATCAATGGGCAGCCCCTTGATTTCTAATTCTTTGCCACCATAAGAAGAGCTGCTGTGTTTTTGTACATATAGGTCCTTTTCCCACTTGTATGATCTCTTTGGGATATAGCCCTAGAAGTGGTATTGCTGGGTGACTGTTTTTATTCTTTTGACATTTTCCCTCAGCTTTCCACCACACTCAAGGGGTCACTTCAGGCAGCTGAAGAAAGGATTCCTGTGTATCACCTGAATAGGTATGTTTTCTATTCCTGGTGAGTCAATCCCTCTTGTCTCCCTCCTCCCCCAGAACACAGGTAGTGTTCCTCCAGCTTATAGTAAAAATCCTACTAAATCTTGAGATTTAAGAGGGTATTTCCCCTTACTACCCACTTGTCTTTCTACTTTATGTGAACTTCTTTCATCTTTGAGGTCTCCAGATATGTGTGTGTGTGCATATTTTTATATGTGTGTGTGTGTGTGTGTGTGTGTGTGTGTATACCTCCACAGAGTATCTCTCTTATGTACTCTGTCAGGGCCCCTGAAAGATGGTTACCCCAGGTTCAAGGTACTCTGTGAGTCTGTACCTCTTTAAAACTTTCTATCTCCCTGGTTGGTTCACATTTGTTTCAAAGGGATTATCTTATCATAGAATTATAGACGCAGATTTAGAGCTGGATCTCATAGACTATGTTGTCTAACACCATTATTTCACAAATAAGACAACTAAGTCTGAGATATTAAGTGACTCACTCTGGGTCACCCAACGAATTGGTAACTGGAATAGGATTTGAATTAAAGATTCCTGACCCCAAGCTAAATACTATATTCACTACACCAGTTAGCTGCCCCCTAACTTTACTCTATAGTTTAGGGGATTTAAATTCAGTTCAGGTTACTAATTTCTGCCTATTTACAGCCTCATGTAAATCGACTTTGAGCTGGCCAATGGATAAGGACACAGAGTAAAGGGAAAGGTCTGTGATCGTGGGAGAGAAATCATCACCCTGCCTACCTCTCTAGGTATGCCTCTGGCTAGGGGCTAGATGTGCTTCTCCCTTCTCTCAGACTGACCAATTTCCCCAGCTTCTATCTGCCAAACTAGCACTGATGACACAAGGATTAGCGAATGCTATATAAAGTAGAGCAGATAATCAAGAACAGGGGAGAAAGATAAAGAGCAAAGAGATGCAGCTCATTGGGAATGCTGTAGTCAGCATTCGGACCTGGAACTTCTGATCACAAAAGCAAAAAATGGCTTTTCTGCTCACATTGCTTCCCTCTTGTGGGTAGGAGAGAGAGATAGAGACCCCTGAGGAGTTTCTCAGTTAGAGCAATAGCACTTTTCCCTGACTCAGAGGCAGAGAAGAGTAATGTCTGGGGGTGGGGAAGGATGTTATCTTGCCAACATTGTCCAGCAGAGAAACATCCTCGATAGTCTCAATGGTTGCATTTCAGTGTCTTCTTGTAGTCTCTCTGACAAGAAGGTCTACGGGTGAAGGAAGGTGGGGGAGGGGGAAGGGTTCCTGTCTACATAGCATCAAGGTAGAAGATGGGCATACAAATTCTGAACCTGTCTCTTAATTCTACTCCTTCTGGCATTGTTCTTTAAGCAAAGTCCCTTGATCTCTCATATCTGAAATGTCAAATTCTGGGGAAGCATCTCTCATCTCCATGATGCTTCTCCATGGTTACATATAGCTTAACATCCTTTCCCCTTCCATAATGAAATGTTTACTTTGACAGTTAGTCAAAGGACATAATCAACTCAAAGCAAAGGCATTTACTGAAATGACATGGTAATGAAACTAGCAACAAACACCCCCATGAACCAGGGCATACTCCTCTAGGAGTACACTCAAGATCATCAGAGCAAATGGATGCACATAGACGTCATGAATAGGGAGACATACAAGTAAGGAATATGTATGGCCAAGGAATGCATTAGAAGGGGCAAATCATGTATCAGAGAGTGCAGTTACTGAGCCCTGATATCCTCTTGTGATGTCTCTGAACTGCTCTGGGCATGCTGTTCTGTTGGGCTCACTAATAAACAGGTCTGATGGACCTGTTGCTTCGCTGGGCTCACTGGGCCTGCTCTTTGTTGGTTATGTTACTACACTAAACTCAATATCCTGGTCTCTGTAGGGCACAAGGTTTCCCCTAGTTGGCTGGAATTTCTCCATTGCGGTTTTTGTCTGACTCAGTTATCTATGGCACTGCTATGCTTTTTCAGCAAGAACCAGACCATTTACCCTAGGACGAGTTGTAGACCTGATTAGTTCTCCTCCTTTGGAGAACTAGCTTTAAGGCCTATACTTCTTTCCTGTTGTCATATGTTTCTGCTGTGAGATACCACTGTCAGTGGGGAAGGGAGGAAAGAGAACTTCCCTTCCCTCCTTGCTGACCTCTTCAAGAGGTATAAATGAGTCCTTCAGTACTTATAGCTTTCTCGAGAGTTTAGTCCCTCTTCTATAGCTAATTCCCCTAGCTGACCGAAATGGGTCCAGTTTTCTTTTTAAAGGCCACAAAAGGCAAAGCTTATCATCCATCAGTCAGTTACTAGAAGTTCCCTGTTTCCCATAATTTGTCTTCATTTAATATCCAAAGTCTCATTATATTATTGAGCTGTCTAAGTACCTGTTTCATAGTCTATGACTGAGTTGTTTAGAAAAGCTCTCTAATTTGATGAGGAGCTGTACTCATCCACTATCTTTACATATTAAAAGGAAACATCTCTGAATAATTAAGGAAACATAACATGTTAGGACAAAAATTTCTAGCGGAAACTATGCCCAATTACTTTGAATTCTTTGAGAGGGTAGAGAAACATTGAACAAGGAGGAACTTTTGGATATAATTAATTGAGGTGGTATATGTGAGAAGAGTGGCTGGTAATTGAATTTAGATGCTTGAAATCATTCAAGGACCCCAGAAGGGACCTTTCCCTCTGCTTGGTGTTCAGTCTAGAGGCTTCAATGTCCTTCAATTGCCATATATTTCAGTGAATTCTCTTTCAAAAGATGTTGGCAATTCCCTAGCAAATTGTTCTCTTTCTCCATTAATGGAATAATGTAATGCAATTCAGCACTCCTAGGTAAAGGTGTGGATCATAGTTCTAAATGCAGGACTGTAAAATGCCAGAATTGCAGCCTGCTTTCCCAGGAAAATAGGTGAACATATGCACTGGGGCAATAGGAATTGGGGGAAGTAGGCAACATGACCATGCAATTTTATTGCTCCAAGAGTTTGGTCACATTTGGAGCTCTGCTTCCCATACTCTCTACTGCCCTTGCCATCCCATTCAGGGGAACAAGTATGAAGAGGGGGAGCGGTGTTGCCTGGATAGTAGTGATAGTGTTATTATCAGGGAGTCTCTAATACAATCAGCAATGCTCCTCTCACTCATGCCCATTTGCTGTGTTATACTCACACGGTCTCTTCTATAAATTCCTGGGACTCCTAAGTCACAAGTAATCTTATTTGTAAAATGGGGATAACAGCACCTACCTTGAAGAGTTGTTATGAGGGTCAAATGAGATAATAATTGGAAAGTACTCAGCACAGTGTCTGGTACATAGTAAGTAGTATATAAATCTCTCTCTCTCTCTCTGTCCCCCCTTCTCCTCCTCTCATTTTCCTCCTCTTTTTCCTCCTCTCTCACTCACTTTTTACTCTTTCTTTCCTTTCATGAACACATTCTATTTCTTGAACCTTCTTCTACACATCTGGGTCTAGTTTCTACCCTCATGCCTCCTTTGAATACCAGAGACAAGAATAGCTCCTGTCACTTCTTAAATAACTGGCAACTAAGAACAGCTGTGTTCCTCTGCCAGCTCCTAAGAAGAGCTTTTTCACAGCAACTGCCCCCCTCCCCAACCAACAATGTTGATTAGCTATGTGCCAAGTACTGTGGTAGGTATTGGCTATACAAAGACAAAGAAAATAATAATAATGACCTTAAGGAACTTTCATTCTATTTGAGGGAATGGAAAGGTGGTGCCAGAGAAGTTAATAAAAATATAAGAATAAAGTAATTGTGGGAAGGTGAGATGGCTAAGAACTGGAGGAATCAGGAATTGTCTCACAAAGAAAAGCAATCAATCAACAAGTATTTATTAAGTGCCTGCTATAGTACCAGGCACTGTACATACCAGATGCTGAGGACACAAGTATAAAGAATGAAATAATCTTTTTTTCTCCCTTTTAGAGGGCAATTGGGGTTAAGTAACTTGCCAAGGTTACACGGCTAGTTTTTTGTGTGTGGGTAAGTGTCTGAGGCTGGAACCGAACTCGGGACCGAACTTGGGTCCTCCTGACTCTGGGGCTGGTGCTTTACTCACTGCACCACCTAGCTGCCCCAAATGAAATAATCTTTACTCTTAAAGAGTTTACATTTGAATGGAGACAAGTACATATAAAAATAAATGAAGCATAAACATAAAGTCAATAAACATAAATACATACATTTAAATACAAGGTAAGTTTGGGAGAGACAGCACTAGTAGTTGGGGAGGTCATTAGAGGCTTTATGTAGAAGGTGGTACCTGAACTACTCCTAAAGGAAAATAGGGACTGTGAGGAAGAAATAAGGAGGAAGAGCATTGCATGCTAGGTATGTGGGACAGCCCATGTAAAGGCATGGAAATGGTAGATGGAATGTCATTTGTGAAAAATTAAGCAAATTCAGCAAAAAATTCAGCCATTTGCTGAATCACAGAATGTGCATCCACACTGTGTGAGAGGAATGTCTGGTAAGGCTTGAAAGATAGGTTGTAACCATGTTGTGAAAGTTTTTAATTGAATTAAAGTGGTAGATGTGTGAGTGAAGGTAGAAACTGCCAGATTTGGCAGCTGATTGAATATGTGAGAAGGGAGTGAGGAGTCCAAGATAATGATGAAATTACAAACCTGAGACAATGGAAGGATCGTGGTGCCTTCTACATTTGAACGGCATCTGAGCTAAGCTTTCAAGAGTTAGATGTTCCAAGAAGTGGAAGAGGAAGAAGGGAGGGTATTTCAGAATAAGGAAAAGTCTGTGCAAATGCAAAGAGAGAAGAGATGAAGTCATGTATGGAGAACAGCAAGTAGACCAGTTCAGCTGGTACACAGAGGGCAGGAGAGGTAGTAATTTGTAATGACCCTGGGATTATGGGTTGGTTCCAAACTAGGAAGGGCTTTAAAAGCCAAACAGAAGAGTTTGTGTTCTTAGAGACAATAAGAAGTCACTGAAGCATCTTGAAAAAGGAAGTAACATGGTCTAAATTTTAATTTAGAACAATAAGCTAGTGGTTGTTTGAAAGATTGGCTGGGGATGGGAGAGGCTAGATACAAAGGGACAAATTAAGATTCTTTTGTGATAGTCTAGTCTAGAGGCAATAAAAATGTGAATTAGAATGGATGTGGTATGTGGAGAGAAGTGTGACTTTTTTCATTAGCCAGTGCCTTATTTTGACAGCTGGAACCCACCTTAAAGCTTGAGGTGCTACTGATTTAAGATCTAAGACCAAATGATGAATCAAGTCGTCATCATCATCATCATCATCATCATGATGGCATTATTTATATAGCACTTTAAGGTTTGCAAAGCACTTTATAAATATCATCTCATTTTCTCCTTACAACAATCCTGTGAGGAAGGTGTTACTGTTTTACTGATGAGGAAACTGATGTAGAAGGGGCTTAAGTACTTTGCCAGGATGACAGAAGTAGCAAGTATCTGAGACGATTTGAACTGGTGTCTTCCTGACTCCAGGTCTAGCACATTATCGACCATGTAACCTATTATTGTTGTTAATTATTACTTATTGCAAATTCAAACTGCTAGTACAAATTCCATTTTGGGAGACTCTTTTCCCAAGCACATGAAGCATATGTATTAAGTACGATTTGTTGTAATCCTTTTTTGCTTGAATATTAATGGTTTTCTTTAAAGCAAAGCTGCTTATAACCTCACAGTTTTTTTCCCCCTTTGTAACTTTTATAAAAGACTTTGTTCCTGTTTACTCCCTTAGAGAATGACAGTTCCCAGGTCTCTCTTTCTCTGGATTTCCTTTATCAAACCCTCTGACTCAGCCTCTCCTGTCCTCCAGCACTTAGCAGAGTGACTGACACAGAAAAAGAGCTTAATATTTATTGACTAACTCTAGTTCAATGGATATTTCCTCACTCCATTGGTCAACCACTTACATGGTTTTGTTCCAATCTGTACTCTGCGTCCATCGGCTCTTTATTTGAAGGTGGACAGCATACTTAGTCCTTTGGAATTGTGGTTGGTTATTGGGTTGATAATAGTTACTATGTTTTCAAAGTTCATTTTCTTTGAAATAAATAATGCTGGTTACTGTATAAACTGTTCACCTGGTTCTACTTGAGACACTTGGCATACGTTCATATAAGTCTACTTAAACCATCCCTTTCATCATTTTGTATAGCGTAATAGTACTCTATTGCATTCATATACTATAACTTGTTCAGTAGTTCCCCAGTTGATTGATATCCTCTAAGTTTCCGATTCTTTACCACTACATAAAGATCTACTATAAACATTTTTGTACATATAGGTCCTTTTCCTCTTTCTCTCTGGGGGTATAGACCTAGTAGTGGTATTGGGCCAAAGGATATGCGAAGTTTTATAACTTTATGGGAGTAGTTCCAAATTGCTTTCCAGAATAGTTGAACTAGTTCACAGCTTAACCAACAGTGCATTAATGTATCTATTTTCTCATTTTCCTTCTTTGTTTTCTTAGCCAATTTGATGAGTATGAGATAGTACCTCAGAAAAATACAATTTTAATGTTACAATTTTATAATATATTAAAAATGGACAAAAATTTATGTAGATGGCATTATGTATATTTGTTTCCTATAACAATATTTTGCTATTTTCCACTGAGCTTTCTAAACTCAGTATTCAATTAAAATTTCAATAAACAATTTGTTAAACTCTTATTATATGCCAGGCACTTCAGAAGCACTAAGGTTAAGAAGACAAAAAAATTACTGCCCTCTGGGTGCTTACATTCTATTAGGGCACAAGTTCTTCACCTTTTTTTGTGTCATGGATCCCTTTAGTAATCTGGTGACATTTATGGACCCCTTCTCAGAATAATGATTTTTAACATATAAAACAAAATATATACCGTGTTTCCCCGATAATAAGACCTATCCCGAAAATAAGCCCTCCCCTTACTGTGTAAGATTCCTCTAAAATAAGCCCTCCCCTGAAAATAAGCCCTATTGAGATTGCTACTGTAGTGAAGGTGATCCCCTGCGCTACACGCTACATTATGGTACCCTCTGTATGCTCCGTCCCCCCCTCCCCGGGTGAAACGCATGCCGCGCTCCGAGTTGCATCCAATCAGAGCTGCAGCAGTGAGCGCATCATCCTGTTCTTTATTGAATTCATTATTGAATAAAGGTACATTTTTTTGTTCACATTTACCTGTTTATTAAAATTGCTGTCAATGTGCATTAAAATAAGCCCTCCCCTGAAAATAAGCCCTCTGGTGTTTTTCTGTCAAAAAAAAATAATAAGACAGTGTCTTATTATCGGGGAAACACGGTCTGAAAATAAGCCCTCTGGTGTTTTTCTGTCCAAAAAAATAATAAGACTGTCTTATTATCGGGGAAACATGGTCTGAAAATAAGCCCTCTGGTGTTTTTCTGTCAGAAAAACACCAGAGGGCTTATTTTCAGGGGAGGGCTTATTTTAATGAACATTGACAGCAATTTTAATAAACAGGTAAATGTGAACAAAAAAATGTACCTTCATTCAATAAGCAAATCACTGGGGAAGAACAGGATGATGTGCTCACTGCTGCAGCTCTGATTGGATGGAGCTCGGAGCGCGGCGTGCGTTTCACCCGGGGGGGGGGACGGTGCATACAGAGGATACCGTAATGTAGCATGTAGCGCAGGGGATCACCTTCACTACAGTAGCAATCTCAATAGGGCTTATTTTAGGGGGAGGGCTTATTTTAGAGGAATCTTACACAGTAAGGGGAGGGCTTATTTTCGGGATAGGTCTTATTATCGGGGAAACACGGTATAAAGGAAACAATATATATGTACATATGTGTGTGTGTGTGTGTGTTTATAAACCTAAGCTCAGGACCCAGTTTAACAACTCCTGTACTAAAGCTACTAGGTTGGTGCAGTGGGTAGGTCTTAGAGTTAGGAAGACGTTCAAATCTATCTTTAAACACTTAGTAGCTGTCTGATTCTGGGCATCACTTAAGCTTGCCTCAGTCTCCTCAGTTATAAAATGGGGATAATAATAGCATCTACCTTCTAGGGTTGTTGTGAGGGTCAAATGAGATACTTGTAAAATGCTTAGCACAGTATCTGACACAGTAGGCACTTAATATTCCTTCCTTCCTTCCTTCCTTCCTTCCTTCCTTCCTTCCTTCCTTC
>NW_027185764.1:43907175-43938902 GCF_028583685.1 Petaurus breviceps papuanus | reverse complement strand
TTCCTTCCTTCCTTCCTTCCTTCCTTCCTTCCTTCCTTCCTTCCTTCTTAAAACTTGGATACAGATGTGCAGACAATTTGAGGAAAGGTGAGAGTACTCACAGCTGGAGAAGGCTTCATTGAGGAGGCAGTATCTGGACTGATCATTGAAAGAAGATAAAAATTCTGGAAGGCCTAGATGAACACAGAGTGCATTCCTGGTGTGGGGAATAGTTTGTTTATGCTTGTATAACTACACAGATTTAGAAGATGACATGTTGAATGAAGGGAAAAGCTACTATTTCAGTCTGGCCTGAATATAGATTGTGTAAAGAGAATCATATGGAACCATGGTGAAAAAGAAGGCTTGAATCAGACTGTGGAGAGCCTTATATATTAGGCAGAACAGTTTGTATTTTTTCTAGATTCATTAGGTTTTTAAGGAGGAGAATGTCATCAGAAGTATGTCATAATTTTATTTTGGTTGCAAGATAGTGCTTGAAAAGTAAATGAACAAAATCCACATGAAAAACAAATGGATAAATTCTACCTAATTTTCTAAAATGAACTCTTTTCTCCATCAATAGCAGTGGAATGACCACATTTAGACACTATGATCCCCAGTATAAAGTAAATACAAAATTGTTTTCTGGCTGTAATGGGAATGCAAATTTGGAAGATCTTCTCTGCCCCTAGGCTAAAATGCACCTGAAGCCTGGGGAGGGAGGCTTGTTTTTCAGTAGATACTTCTTGGTTGGCCAGTGAGTCAATAAGGTTGTTACATTCTCTGAGCCAGGAGAAGGCTATATAAGCCCTGATGTGTAGCTTTGTTTTGGGACTCACTTTGAGAAGTATTCTGTGATTTGATCTGAGTTCTGGGAAGCTGTTGTTGAGAGTCCCCCGGCTTTGAAAAACCCAGAATGTGGAAACCCAGATGTTGACTGGGTATGGATGTAATGGTTGGACAATTTGGAAATCTGTCTACTTGATGTTTCTGTCTTGATAATTATGCCTGTATACTTTGAGGTTCAGGGTGCTGACCTTTTCTCCTGAACAAGGTAAACGATATATGTCTGACTGATTAAAGTAAGCTTGTTAACCCATTTTGAGTTGCTTTCCTTTAACAAAGCAGATCCAAGAACCTGTGTGAGCAGGCACCCTGGGGACACTGGGGTGCTTGCTGCTACACTGGCTCATCTGATAAAAGAAGTTCCATGGGAACTCAGTTCTGAGAGGATGCTAACCCAAAGTGTGCTTTGAATTTTGGGTAGCAGTGGGTACATATATGTTGGGGGAAGAGAAGAACTAAGCTATAAATTCATGTTGCTCCTTATTTTATATTTTCTGTCTTTGGTATTTAAGATTATACTTTCCTTCAATATTTTTTTTTTAAAGCAATCAGGGTTAAATAACTTGCTCAAGGTTACATGGCCAGTTATTTCTGGGTGTGGTGCTAAGTATCTGAGCCTGGATTTGATCCCCAGGTCATCCCGACACTGGAGCTGGTGCTCTTACTCGCTGAGCCACCTGGCTGCCCCTAAGCAATTGGGGTTAAGTAACTTGCTCAAGGTTACACGGCCAGGTGTTTCTGGGTGGGTAATAAGTGTCTGAGCCCGGATTCGATCCACATGTCATCCCGACATTGGAGCCGGTGCTCTTATTCGCTGTGCTACCTGGCCGCCGCCCTTCCTTCAATCTTTTCTATTTTATGGTCTACTTTCTCTTTTTTGACTTTCCTTTTTCATGCCTAAGCTGTTGTAATAGTAATCACTTTAGATAGAGACCCCAATTTTGTCAGGAGTGAGATTTTTAAGTACGTTATGATTTATTAAACTAAAAGAATCATTATTTCTCTCCTGCTCTTGATTTTGACTGCCTATAGTATGTGGATGGTTACTAAAAATAACCTTATTAAAATTCATTTCTATGTTGTATTCACTAGCATGTTTAGTGCCTCATTACTAATAAGAATTCATCAAAAAATAATAATAAAAATTTCCATTCCTGATTGTTGGTGGGAGAAGCTCTTTATAATTTCAAGGAAATGGTGTGAAGCTGTTTTGGGACCTGACATAATAGTTATGAAATTTGTTTGACCTTAATAGATTATAAAACCATGCTAGATGGAAAGATTACAACATTTATTTTCCTCTACCCTTTAAGACTAGGATTAACTAAACATCAATCAAGCATTGATAATGACAGTTATCAGATTACCACCAGCTAATAAATATTCTTACCAAAGTTTTCTCCAAGCTCTTTAATTTGACATTAAATGTACTACTGGATTGGATTTTTATGAAGTTTTTTTTTAACTTTGGGGAGAATGCTGTACTAAAACCTCTTGGCCATCAGAGTATATTGCTGCAGGGAACCAAATAGCTTTTCTTTTTTAGAACTCCCATTAAAGATTCATTTTTATGAACTGATTTTATTTTTTATTAATGTCAACTTATGCTAAACTATGGCTGTGTTCCCAAATCTTCCTCCCTCTCTCCCTTCTTCTGTCCCTCCCCATAGTCAACAGGACATGACTGAATCTATTAAGATGAAATTCAATAGGGATAAATGTAAAGACTTATACTTTGGTACAAAAAATCAACTCCACCAGTATAAGAAGGGAAAGATATAATCAGACAGTAGTTATGAAAAAGATGAGGGTCTCAGTGTACTGAAAGTTCAATATGATTCAGCACTGTGATGTGGCAGCCCCAAAAACTCATGTAAGCTTGGGCTACATTAAGAAAGACATAGTTTCCAAGAATAGGGAAGTGATAGTCTCACTGTATTCCTTCCTAACACACATTTGGAATATCAGGTTAAATTCTGACCTCCATAGTTTGAGAAAGAAGGACATGAATAAGTTGGAGAGGGTCCAGAGGATAGTGAAAGTCTTTATCTATGGCCTATATAGCAATTTAATAAGTGCCTACTATGTGCTAGATTAGAGCACTTCTCTGAACAAGAACAGTTTGCTGTTTACATGAAGGGAAGGTTCAGTCAACACACAGTTGGCAATAATAGAGTAGAAAAGGAGTGGGCAGCTTTCAGAGATTTGGTATACAGCACTGCATTTACTTACCTGGGTCAGAACACTCACAAACATCAAGACTGGTTTGATGAAAATGATGGGGAAATTCAGAAGCTGCTAAATGAAAAAACGAGTACTCCACAGCTTTTGCCAGAAGGATAGTTTATCCTTCTCTAAGAAGGCAGCATTTAACTCCATCAAAAGTAAAGCATAAATGAAGCTTAAGAGAGATGCAGGAAGGATTCTTGGCTCAATAAGAAGGCAGATGAAATTGTTTTACACTGATAGTAACAATCCAAAGCATTTTAATGATGCCCTGAAGTCTATTTATGGGTCAAACACATATGGTACATCTCAACTACTCAGTGCTGATAGAGTCACATTGATTAGTGATAAGGATATGGATATGGAGAAGTGTGCTCAAACCTTCCATAGTGTTTTCAACAGATCCTCAATCAATGGTGAAGTCACTGACCTTGTACCTCAGGTTGAAGTCAATTCTTTCTGTAGGCAAATTTCCAACTGAAGACATTTTGAGTGTCATTAGGTTCTTCTCCTGTGTCAAAACACCTGGTGCTGATTCTATTCCAGCTGAGATTTACAAGGTGGTGGTGGGGGGCATTGAGCATATAAAACCTGACTGTTACATAGCAAGAGGATGTTATCCCCCCCCAGGAATTCAAAGATGCCTCCATCGTCCATTTCTATAAAAGTAAAGGAAACATATTGTCCTGTGACAATCACAGTGGGGCTCTCAGATCTCTTAGTGACTGCTGGCAAGATTCTTGCGAGAATTCTCCTAAATAGGTTGATCCTTCACCTGGAAGATGGTTATCTACCTGAGAGCCAGCGTGGGTTCAGAAAAGATTGGGGAATGGTTTATATGGTGTTTGCTGCCCTACAACTCCAAGAGAAATACTAGGAGTGGAACAGAGATCTGTATACAACATTCATCAATTCAATCTGACCAAGGCCTTTGATACTGTCAGTCATGAGGGCTTATAGAAAATTATGTCAAAATTTGGTTGCCCAGAGAAGTTCATCAGTATTGTACATTAATTTCATGATGGCAATGCCTGGGTTCTGGGTAATGGACAATGCTCTTGTGCTTTCCCAGTCACCAACGGAATGAAACAAGGTTGTGTGCTTGCTCCCATGCTTTTTGGCATGATGTTTTCAGGAATGTTGTCAAACGCCTTCAATAAGGATGAATATGGCATCAAGGTCAGCCACTGCACTGATGGTAAATTATTCATCTTTAAAAGGTTACAAGTCAAGATTAAAGTGGAGACGGAGTCGGTGCATGATTTGTTTCCAGATGTTGTGCACTCAATGTAGCCTCTGAAGCTCAGATGCAGCAAAGTATAGATCAGTTTTCTGATGCTTGTGCTAATTTTGGCCTAATAATTAACACCAAGAAAACACAGGTACTTCACCAGCCACCACCACACTTTCCATTTGTGGAACCACCAGTTACAGAAAATGAAGAAGTTTTGAATAGATAAGTTCACTTAACCTTGGCAGTGTACTTTCCAGGGATATACACATTGACAATGAGGCTGACACATGCATTGCCAGAACTAGCTCAGTGTTTGGGAGGCTCCAAAGGAAAGTGTGGGAGAGAAAAGACTTCCTACAAAACTGAAGCTATACAGAGCCCCTTGTGCTGATCTCGTTGTATGTCTGTGAAAAGTGGACAGTACACCAGAGCCATCCTAGGAAACTGAATTGCTTTCATTTGAATTGTCATAGGAAGATTCTGAAGATACTTGGCAGGAGAACTGAACACTGAGGTCCTTTCTCAAATTAAACTGCCAAGCAACTCCAATATGCTGGCCACATTGTTACAATGCCAAACATATACTTGCCAAAAAGATCATTTTTTGAAGAAGTCACACAGGATAAGTGCTCACATGGTGGCCAGCAGAAGTGATTCCAGGACACTCAAGGTCTCTCTAAAGATCTTTAGAATTGATTGAGACATGGGAGATACTGGCACTGGACTGCCCAACAAGACATACCCCTATCAAATAAGGTGCTGTGTTCTATAAGCAAAGCAGAATTGAAGTAGCTCAACAGAAATGCGAGACGTGCAAATTTAGAGTGTCCACCCAAAATATTCACATGGAATATTTGTGCCTGACCTATGCTAGAGCATTCTGAGCTTGTATTGGTCTGATCAGTCACAGTTGGACACACTGTAACTTGACTCTAACATAGTGATATCATTTTGGTCCTCTTTGAGAGCAAAGGACAACAACCAACCAACCTATGTGCTAGAAACTGTTAAATGATAGGGACACAAATATGAACAAGAGAGAAGGTCTAATCTCTCCTACACATGATCACTCTTCAAATATTTTAAGCCAGCTATTTTGGCACTCCAGGGTTTTCTTACCCAGGCTAAACATGATCAGTTACTTTAACCAATCTTTTAGTCTTGTCCTGCCTCCAAATCTCTCATTTCCACACCTTCTTTTTGATATCACCACTCTAGTTCAAACCCTCATCACCTTTTGCCTAGACCATTGCATTAGCCTTCTAATTTTTTCCCCTCTCTTAGGTCTTACCCCACTCCATTTTCCCCATAGCTGCCAATGCTATTCCCAAAGCTCATCATTTTCCTATTCAATAAGCTACAGTGTCTTTCTAATGACTTTAGGACAAGGGTGGGGAACCTGTGGCTTCAAGGCCACACGTGGCCCTCTAGGTCCTCAAGCATAGCCCTTTGAATGCAAACTTCACAGAACAAATCCCCTTAATAAAAGGACTTGTTCTGTCAAACTTGGACTTAGTCAAAAGACTGCATCCAAGGCCCTAGAAGGTCATGTGGCCTCAGGTTCTCCACCCTTGCTCTAGGATCATCTTTATCTCATCCTCTAAAATGTTTATTTTTGCCTGTTTTATATTGCATATAATTATTAGTACAGTAGTACTATGTAATTCATAAGCAAATATATCTATTGGGAAGTGCCTCATTTTTTTAATCAGCTAAAGTGCAAATTAAAAAAAAAAGTAAGCAGGGTCTGTCTTCTCTTTTTGTATGCCCAGAGCTTAATCTTTATTGTTTGATCAAGACTGCCCCATATACTTCTCCATGCAGTCTGGCTATAGTATAGACTTAAAACTGGCCATATTGAACTGAACTGAAACCCCTTTCAGGATCTGGCCATGTCATTTAGAAAGCAACTGGTGGCTCAATGGATACAGCCCTGGGCCTAGAGTCAGGAAGACCTAAGTTCAAATACAGCCTGAGACACTTCCTATCTGTGTGACCCCGGGAAAGTCACTTAATGTCTGATTGCCATCCAGAAAGGATGACAAAGGAAACAGCAAAGCACTCCTGTATCTTTGCCAAGAGCCGGACACGACAGAAAAACGACTCAATAAATGTCACTTGAGCAAAGGTTTGTGAAGCAAAGACACTGGGGGCCCTCTACTGAATGGCATCCTCGAAGAGAGTCCCTGCGTTGAATGGCAACCTCTTCAACCTCCTCCTCGCAGAACGTCCTCCTCGACTGCAGCCTTCGCCCTAAGGGGCTGGAGTCCCCTTTCACGGGGGTGCGCCGCGGATCTTTCTCTTGCCCTCCTCCTCTTTATTAGTCTGCAGGACAGAAGCGTGGCCGGCCAGTTGTTTATCGCGCACGTTCCAGCCTCGCGCCGGAGGCGCCTCTCTCATTCTCCTAGGAGCGGTCACCAGCACCCAGGCCCCTCCCGCTCCCAACGGTAACTGTTTCCCACCCCCGCCTCCTCCCCGTTCTGACCGCCCCCGCATAGAGTTTTGGGAAAACACATCCGGCCTGTGATCCAACCAATCTAGCCGGGGAGGGAGGCGGGCGCGGATAGGAAAGCAGGGAAATACTTAGGATTGACACGCGACCGTGCCCAATGAAAACCAGCGTTTAGCTTGACTCTCGCCCAAACAGACCTGAAAGAAAGGGATTTCGACCAATCGAGGCTGGGGGCGGGGGTGGTGTTTGTGGCGACCTCCCAGAGGCTGTGGCGTTTCCAGGAGGGCGCTTGGTGTTGTGTGCAAGGGCTGGAGGAATCGGCGCTGCCTGGGGCGGGGGGTGATTTCGTCCGTGGCAAAAGCCTCTGTCCAAGGAGAAAATGAGTTTAGCTCTGAGGTCGGTAAAGAGGGGGCGGCCTTGCTCCCCCCTCCCCTCACTCCCCGGAGCGGGATCTCAGCGGCGGTCTTGGGGAGGGAAGGGCGGTGAAGGAGGAAGGGAGGCGGGGAGCGAGGGGGCGGGAAGGCCGGCAGCCCGAGGAAACCGAGAAAGCTGCGGCCAGGCCCCCTGCGGCTAGACCGCTCTTCTCCCCGCGCAGGCAGAGGGGCAGCTGCAGGCGGTGCAGGAGCGCGTTGGATTTTGGGCGAGGCGCCCAGGACCGAGGCTCCAACCGCGATTTGCGGCGGGGAGCGAAGTATCGCGAGAACTCGGGCCCGGGTCTGATGAACGCCTCGGCCTCCCCCGCGGTCGCGTTGCAGACACTGCATCCATCTTCCCCCGGCCCCCGTCACATATGTCCCCCTGCCGATAAAAAGCCAAACCAAACCCCGCCGCCCCTGCCTGGAGCAGAGCTGACGTCGTCTGGACACCTCCATCCTGGTTTTTCCCACGACAGTTTGGGCTTTGTTTTTATTTTTGGCCTCCTCTCACTCCCCGCCTTCCCCATTCAGTTAATACCATTATAAAGTGATATATTTAGAAGTAGAAAGATCGCTCTGGCAAAGAAGCTTCGTGAACCTTAACGTGTTACATAACGTTAGCTGTTAAAGACGAGCTTCTTATTGGCCCATTTTTTGGAGGGGCATGTACTCGGGATAGTCTGGTGAATACTGTTTGTAAAGGCATAAAATAAAGGCTTCACAAAGGGAACCAGTGATATTGACATAGTTATCGAAATGTCAGTCAGTTCATGATGCCCCGTGCCCGCTCTCCCAGCTGAAGAACCTTTTGTTAAAAAGTCGGAAATGACCTAGTTTATCCTTTAATTCTGAAGAGGAAAAACCAGTCCAGAGGGGTGAAGTGGTTTCACTCATGCCTTAGTAACCAGGGAATTTTAAACTTGGGTCCTTTTATTAAAAATCGAGAATTCTCGACAGTTTCTGCCTTTCCCCCTCTATGTGCAAGGCACTAGAGTTACAAAGGCTATTTCATTTAAAAGTGGCAGTCACTTAACATCATTTACTCCACAAATTCGATTTATTCTTTTTTAAACGAATGTCTCCCTTGATGTCCTCACTGATCTCGCCTCTATCTTTGCCTTTCTCAGTCTCTTTCCCCTCTTCACACATCATTCTCCCTCTCCCCTCCCCCCAAGTTTTCCATTGGTTTTGTCAACTTCTGCAGAGCAATATTTAGAAACCCTTTGATAGGGGGTATCAGTAGTCAAACAGAGCTGTGGCCTTGACCTCTTGAGTCAAGAAGAAATTTTACAGGCCCTAATTTTGAAGGTAACAGTATCCTCAGATCCATAAAACGCTGTGTGATTGATCTTCCTGGGAGATCTCATTGTAGTCACACCTGCACTGTACACGTCTTAACAAAATTATCTGTAGTATAGGATTAGCAGCTATACTAATTTACCTATCTTAGTAGTTTGTATTGAAAATTCTTTACCCTTTGAAAACTTGCTTGTTATAATAATTCTAATTTCTTTGGAATTTTAAAAGTGTTAAATGACAATTTAAAAAGTCAGTTTAGGCCGGCCCTGCAGTCAGGAGGACCTGAGTTCAAATGCGACCTCAGATACTTAACACAAAAACCAACCCTGTGACCTTGGGCAAGTCACTTAAACCCAATTGCCCTCCAGAACCTTGGGCAAGTCACTTAACCCCAATTGCCCTCCAGAAAGCAAAAAAAAAAAACCAAAAAAGTCAGTTTAGGCTTTTTTGATACTTCATTTCCCTAACAAGATAAATTCAATTTCCTTTTTATTACATCAACCTTTCCAAAAGAAGACACTATCCTTCAACTGGACATCATAGATTTTATTTGCATTTTGTACATATAACATGGACCTATGTTTAAGATTAATAAAATTTTAGTTGATTTTTGTTATTCAGGGGAAAAATGAATGTTTAAGATGTGTAACTTTGCAGGTTAGTATGCCAAAATATTTGGTGTTAGTTGATTTCATGGATCCCTTTAGTTTATGTTACTTAGGTAAAGTAGAAATTAGTTTTAGCCACAAGCAAAAGTGAGTCAATATCTAAGTTACTTTTGGTTATCCTTAGAATTAGTTTTATGCTGTTATAAATGTTACAAAAGACAGTAATAAGTCTAAGTTTGGACAGTTTTTTTTACATGGCTTCAGAGAAACTACTGTATCATATGAGCTCTCAAGCATTGCTTTATTTGCAACAGTGTTAAAGGAAAGAAGAAAAATGACATTTTTTCTTAGTATGGTATCTCTGTGAACTCCAGTTTTCTTGACTCTAATTTTGGGAGACTGAGTTAGTTGATGGCAGGGATGTGAAAGAGTAGGATAGGGCAATTAAGGCCTAAAAAGGCAATTTGTTCTATCTTTGTTTCCTCAAAATAGTTGTAGAATTTTGGAAAATCATCCCAGTATTTATTTGGTTACTTTTCCCTTCAATCTTATTTTGATTATTGATGAATGCAAAGGAAAAGTAAGAGTGGGCTATAAGATTTTCTGTTTTCTCTTTCATGTCATAGAAATGAGCTTGTAGTAGACAAAACAAAAAGGAAAAAAAGACGGGAGCTGTCTGAAGAACAGAAGCAAGAAATAAAAGATGCTTTTGAATTATTTGATACAGACAAAGATGAAGCAATAGACTATCATGAATTGAAGGTAAAAATAATTCTTTTAAAGTTAGTTTGTATCTGTTGGCAATGACCTGAAAACTGCTTCTGAGCTAATTTTATACTTATCTGTTTTTGGAACTCAAATCGTTATGATACAGCTTTTGCAGTTTCGTACCGTGTTATTTAATGATATCCTAACATGTCTTTTTTTTTAGGAAATAATTTTTATATAGTGAGATCAGTCGTTCAGAAGGCATTTAGTGTTACACCTTCTGTGTACCAGGCAATATGCTAGGCCTTGGGGAAATACAAAGTAACAGCATTTTAAGTGAGAAAAGATCATTACTATGAAAGGTACATACTTTTAGTAATAATATTAGAGGATTTCAAACTGTTAATCTGCAAGTATTTATTTATTTAACGGTTAAATATTCTATTTGGAGGTTAAAGAGTGTCTGCTTTCAAAGTTTCTGCTCTTAATTAGGCCCAAACTCTTGTATATTCTGCCTTTGAATCATGACAGCAATCACACACACACAAACACACACAATCGCAGGTATACATAGGTACAAATATGGCATCTCATATATATGGGATTCCAAAAGTCTGACTTTTGGGTTACTGTACTCTTGTGCATGTACAGGTATTATGTGTGCAAGAGTACACACATGCACATTTATGTTTCAACATTACACTCTTTAGTAAAGAGTAAAGAACATATGTGATATATGACTAATGTTATTGATTCTTATGGAAAAAATGTCAAACTGATAATAGCTAGCATTTCAATGGCACTATTTGATCTTCACAACAATATTGTGGAGTAGGTGCTATTATTTTGCCCGTTTGATAGGCTAAGAGTTTTGCCTAGGATCACACAATTAGTAAGATTCTGAGGCACCATTTAAATTCGTATCTTCCTGAATCTAAATCCAGCATTATCCACTATGCCACCTAGCAGTTCTCAGTTAATTTATTAGTTTAATTTACAGATATGGAGGGAATATGGAATTGTGTGTGTGTGTGTGTGTGTGTGTGTGTGTGTGTATGTATGTATGGGTATGGGGAGGGGGAATTCTGTGCTTGAAAAGATGGAAAAAATGACATTTGTTGGGTACTTACATTGTCATAGCCTTATGGGAAAGGAAAACAAAAATATATACAAATATTTAGATATGATCACTATAATCACTTTAAATTGCAAATAATTGCAGAAGCATTTTTGGGACACTTATCTTTCTTTTTTTCTTTTTGCCTTTTTGGAAGGGCAGGGCAGTTGAGGTTAGGAGACTTGCCCAAGGTCACATGGCTAGTAAGTGTTAAGTGTGTGAGGTCATATTTGAACTCAGGTCCTCCTGACTTCAGGGCTGGTGCTCTATTTACGGCACCACCTAGCCACCCCAATAGTTATCTTTCTATTAGATTAAGGGGCTTTTCATATTCTCAGTGGGCAAAGTTATAACATTTGGAATGAAATGTGGGTGAACATTGAGTAGCCTGTTAGTACACCTGAGTCCTGGTTATGACACTGTGTGATTTTTGGCAAGCCCACCTTGAACCTTTCTAGGCTTCAGTGTGAAGAGTTTGCCTTAATAAAGAGGAAGGTGCTTTAATAACGATATCTATTTTATAATCTGCCCTGTTTACGGCCTTCAGGTTGGTCTTTCTGAAATGCTATACATTTAGTCATAAAACTAGCTGTGCTCAAAAATCTTCAGTGAGTCCCAGTGGATTGTAGACTAACTTTTTAGTCTTGCATTCAAAATATTTCATATTTTAGTTCCAGCCTACTTTCCCAGGTTTTTTCCTCCACTTATCCCCACAATGCAAACTCTCCCCTTTATGCATATTTATCTTTTCATTTCTTAAATAAACCTTGTGCTTTTCTATCTACCTTTGCTTGTTCTCTTCTCCTTAGCTCAGATGCCCTAAAAAATCCTTCCCTATCCCAGCCTTGCTCAAGTAATATCCTTCTGTCCTCCATGTAAATTTTATGAAATACGTCCTGGCTCTTATGCTCAGTAGAAAAATTACTTAGCCTTTGTAATTCTCAGTATCATCTTCAAAATAGGGTTTGTAAGAAAAGTTCTTTTTAAATAATTAAGTGGCATATTCATGTGTTATTATTGTTACTTTTTAAATTTAATTTTCAATTTGTCATGTTTGCTTATGATTTTTGAGCTCCTTAAGGTAGATACATGTGTAGCACAGGGTTTTGAACATAGTAGCTAGGTAGGCAATAAGTATTTGTTGATTGAGTTATAGAGAAACTTTTATAGCATGAGATGTCATGTCAACTGTTAAAACGATTTTATTAGTTAATTTTTTAAAAATTGAAGGTATGTTCATCTATATTTTGTTTATTTTTCTTCTGTTTTATGGTTGTGATGGTCATTTTTGCTCTGTATTTGTCTTTTAAAATTAGAAATCTTTATTTTCTTAAGGAGGGGAGAGGAAAAAATATATACCTCTTTCATTTTGGTAGCTCCTTGTTTGTATTTCTGTTTTATTCCAAAAGGTGGCAATGAGAGCTTTGGGGTTTGATGTGAAAAAAGCAGATGTACTAAAGATTCTTAAAGATTATGACCGAGAATCCACAGGCAAAATCACCTTTGAAGATTTTAATGAAGTTGGTATGTATTTTAATTTATTTTTTATGTTCGGAAATAATTGGGAAATTAGCCTGTTTCAGAACTTTACAGGAAAAGAGAACTTTTGTTATTTTTCTTGCTCCTGATACTTTTTTGTTATTGTTACAAAATACTGTAATATTTTTAAATTTCCGTAGTTTCATGGAGGAATGAAGTAATCTTAACAATTTTTTTTTCTGTGAGAAGACAGTGCAATTTTGTGTGAGTCATATTTATTTTTTGGTCTGTTTTGTTCTGAAGACTCTGAATTGTAATAAAATTAATATATAGGGAAACCTCAAAATGCATAGGAATGAATCCTTTTTTGTAGTGTAAACAGTTATCCTTTGCTTTTGGAGTTAGAACATTGAATTTTTAGAATGTTTAAAAATGGAAATATTGTCTGACTTTTTTCCTCTTGATGCTTTGTTTCATTTTTTTTGCTATTAAAATCTAGGAGTCTTTTCTAGGCTCTCCTTTTAGGGAGGCAGTGTTGATATTTGGTTAGAGAAAAAGCCCGTTGTTGATTTTTGCGTTAAGTATTAGGTTTGGTAGAAAAACCAACAGTGCTTAAAAGTAGTTTAGGTATAGTATAACTCAAGTGAGAAGTAGAAGAAAGAAATTTATTTCAAAACTTTTCTCAAAAGTTACATAATAGATAATTTCACATACTAGACTAGGCTAAGTTAAGGTAGTTACTTGATTTTTAAAAATTATTCCAGATGGTTTGGTGACTAGTTGTTGGCATTCAGTACTTTTTGACACCAAGAAGCAATAATCATACTGTGACAGTAATCTCTTTAAAAACTCTTAGAGCAACATATTTAATCTGTTTACTTTGATTATGCTTCTGGAATCTCAAAATTGTTCAAAATATTTTTTTCCCCCAAAATGAAATGCTAGTTTACTTTGAACTCTTAATTGCCTTGAAGTTTTGTTAGCAATCACTTTTCTCATCCCTTTCCAACAAACTAAGAAACAAAAAAGGTGGGTTAAGTGCCCCATTATAGTAGCCCTCAATATATGCATTATGGTATTTGATATAGTAGTAATCAGTGTATTAGTCAACCAGTATTTGTATCCTCTACTGATATAATACACTGCTAAAGCCCTGTAGGAGATTAAAGAAATAGTTATAAGCCAGAAACTGTACTTGTTAAAGAACTTATAATTAGTTAGACAAGATTTATACTCACTAAATAGTTCAGTAATGAGATGGAGTATGATTACTGGCTAAAATAAGTGGCATAGATATATCGATAAGCTATAGAAATTCTAAGGGGAAAGCCTATTTTGGTCTGTTTTAACTCGTGTAGCTTATAGATGAACTGAGATGTAAAATGCTAGATGATTAGTGAAGATTTGACTAGGTAGAGGGAAGTTTGGAAAGTATTGCAATAGGCATGTACCTACTATATGTAAAGCACTGGTCATTTCCTCGGTTAGCTTATATTCTACTGGGAGGGGGATATATCATTTACACAGTTAAGTATGTAATAATTTGAGGATTGATCAAACTGATAGCTGGGGGTAAAGGGGATTAAAAAAAGTTTCTCACTAGAGGTAGCATGCAAGCTGTGCCTTGAAGGACACTAGGATTTTAAGAGGCAAAAGTGAGGAGGGAGTATATTCTAGCCCAGAAATGAGAAATGGCATGTAAGCAGGACATTAGGCTATGTTGTAGATGAAATGGAGAGTAGATAAATAGAAGCAATTTGAAATCACTCTTTGAGGGGCGACCAGGTGGCTCAGCGAGTAAGAGTACCGGCTCCAGTGTTGGGACGACCTGGAGATCGAATCCTGGGCTCAGACACTCGGCACCACACCCAGAAATAACTGGCCGTGTAACCTTGAGCAAGTTACTTAACCCCGATTGCTTAAAAATATATATTAAAAAAAAAAAAGAAATCACTCTTTGGAAGGTAGGTGGAGCTAGATGATTGTTATTGTTAAGTTGTTTTTCAGTAGTGTACAACTTGGACCACATTGTAGTTTTCTTGGCAGACATTGTAGTGGTTTGCCATTTCCTTTGTGGTCCCCGTTTCATAGTTGAAGCCACTGAGGCCAATGGAGGTTAATTGACTTGCCCAAGTCACACAGTAAGTGTCTGAAGCTGGATTTGAACTTAGGTCCCTGACTTCAGGCCCAGTAGTCTGTCCACTGTGCCACCGGACTTCCTGGAGCTAAATGAGAGAGTGCTTTCAATGCCAAAGTCTTTTCTCTTAGAGGAAGTAAGGATCTGCTGAACTCTTCATTTTTGAAAAAACATTTCTTCCCTCTGTCTCTCACTGAGTTACACTACACATAAATGACTTTTCAGCATTGTTGGTTTTTCTCCTATGCCTAACACTTTCCCCACAGGAATAAGCTGGGGAGTGGCATAGGCAGATCTGTATTTTTGATAATGAACAATAATATTCAAATACTACTACTAGTAGCTAGCATTTATATAACACTTGAGATATGCATAGTGCTTTGCATATATTATCTTGTTTGATCCTCATTACACTTTTAGAGGTAGTTACTATTTTCTTTTTTTGCAAATTTTACAAAATTTACAAATTTTTCAAAGTAATTTACAAGTTAGAAAACTGAGGCTGACAGGTTAAGTGACTTGCTTAGCATTACACTGTAAGGGTGAGGTAGGATTTGAATTCAGGTCTTTTATTTGTCCAGGGCCAGAACCCCATAGGGTAGTAAATGAATAGAAAAAAGAGGATAGTTGTAAGAGATATTGTAGAGATAGAATCAACAAACATGACACAAGAACTGATTGGATATAGAGGAAGGTGTGAAGGGTTATAGGAATGACTCCAGGGTTATGAACTTATGTGACTAGAAAGAGAATGCTTCCTTCAACAGAAATAGGGATGTTAAGGCTGGATTTAGAGGGAGAGAGAAGTTCTGCTTTGGATTTGTTGAATTTTAGATGCCAGTGGAACATTTAGGAAATGATATCTGGCAGGAAGTTGGTAATTTGGGACTGTTATTCAGGAGAGAAATTAGAGCTGGGTTTATAAAAATTAGCCATCTGCATAGAGATGATAAAGCTGATGAGAGAGAGAGAAGACATACCAAGAGAGTATATATAGACAGAAGAGATGGCCTGGTTCATAGTGTTGAGGACCCCCAAATTTACCAGGCAGGAGATGAGTAGCAAAGTAGATGTAGAAGGAACAATCAGACAGTAACAGAACCAGGAGATAGCAGTGTCATGAAAAGGAGGGAGAGAGGGTGAGTGTCAAAAGATTTAAAGCAGTCAGTTAAGATGAGGAATGAGAAAGGGCCATAAAGCAGTTAAGTGAAGAGAGATTTGGAACCCTTAGAAAAAATAATTTGGGAATTTTTGTTTTTGGTGATTAAGTTTTCAATAACAAAATTTAATTTAAAAATGAGAAAACAGTAATAGAATAGTGGGGTTGGATGTCAGATTTGCAATTTGACAACTTAATTAGGGGCTAAGAAGCCAGTTGGCAGAGAGGTCATAGAAGCAAAGGGTGTAGATGGTTCTTTATAGGAGTTTAGCTGTTTGAGTGAGATGAAATAGATAAATATAGGATGATAATTTAAGATTGTCAGGACTAAGAAAAGGCTTTTTTAAGGTAGGAGAGACTTAGGCATGTTTTTAAGATTTAGCATAGAAGTTAAGGAGCATGGAGCTAAGGAATAAAGAGAGATTGGGGATGAGACAGGGAGTTATGTGGGGTGGAATAGGATCCAGAGCAGAAGTAGAATGTTTAACTTCTGCAAAGAGAAGAGCCATCTGTTCTACAAAGATGAGAATATGACAGATGATAATGGGGTTGAAAGATATGATCCAAAGGAATTTCAGAGTTCAAGATCATGAAAGTAGCCCAGGTCTAGATGTTGACGTGATGCTGTAGATGTGACCATGCCTGTGGATGGATAAAAATAGAACAATTCATGGGAGTTGTTGATGAACTTAGGGGCTAGAGTATTTCAAAGGAATGAGTAGCACATGAACAGTGGAAAAGAGTATAGTTTAAAAATGATGTGGTTGGTTGGAAAATTCCACATGAGGAAAAAAGTAGCTGGAATAGAAGGTTCCTAAAGAGAATAATGATTGGTAAAGTTGGAAAGGTAGCCGACCTTGAAAGCCAAACTGAGGAGTTTGAACTTTGTCTTCTAAGTGTCAGGATTCCATGACTTCTTGTACACAGGTGTGTCTGTGTGAATAAGGAAGGGCTTGGAAATCGTTAAAGATGTAACTGATGTTTGTGATCCAGCATTATCACTGCCCAACTCTGTGATATATGTTGTGTCTTAATACTTTTAGCAACTTACAGTATAGCTCACTGCACAAGACTGTCTCCAGGGAAACATACAACACAAGGAAATACAAATATAGACACCCTGGAAAGCCACGTAGGTAATCAGATACTCCAGAGCTAAACTGTTCAGCTGTAAAGGTCCCATCTGGCTCCCTTGTTGTCTCTTCTTTCAGCAGTCAGCTTTGCTGCACAAGAACCATTTTAGGAGACATGAATTCAGAAGCCTGAACTGTTACCTTTGTTTTTATCAGCTGGCTACAGGCAGCCTCAGAAAGGGAGAGAGGCTGGCACCTTTCTCAATCCTTTTGACAGTAAGTTATTACCTTTCTGCCCCACCGAAAATTGTCCTGCTTTGCTGATTGTGGTGTATGTGAGGTATATATGTGAGCTATTGAAAATGTTTGAGTAGTAGAGTGAATCCTAAAAATGGCATAGGTTTGATTGATGAGGAAAATACTGGGGTCAAGAAGACCAGTTAAGTGATTATTCTAAAAATCCACATATGGAGGGAATGAAGACCCAAACTAGAGTGATCCTGGTGTGACTAGAGAAGAAAGGTTTAATAAGAAACACTTTGAAAGAAGAATCGAGACTCTGACATGACCGACAGCTTCACAGGAAGTGAAGGAGAATCAATCAGTAAACATTTATTAAGAGCCTACTATGTGCCAGGCATTGTGAATACAAAAAGAGGAAAAAATCCCTGTCCTCAAGGAGTTTACATTCCAATGGGAGAGACAACATGTAAACAAAGCAAACTATATATAGAATAAATAGGAAACAATTAAAAGAAGGAAAGCACTGGATTTAAGATGGGTTAGTGAAGGCTTCCTGTATAAGGTGGGATTTTACTTAGAACTTAAAGGAAGTAAGGTAGGCTATTAGGTAGAGCTTTCCAGAATGTTTTGAGCTGAGAGATGGAATATTTTATTCATGGACTAGCCAGGAGGCCAGTATCATTGAATCAAAGAGTCCATGTTGGGGAGTGAGGTGTAAAATGACAGGAAATGTAGGAGAAGGCTAAGTTGTGAAGGGCTTTGAATGACAAACAGAACATTTTATACTAGCAGTACTTTATATTGCTCGAGGCAATCTGAAGCTACTGGAGTTTCTTGAGTGGGGGGGGGGGTGACATGATCACACCTGTGTTTGGGGAAAATCACTCTACTGACTGAATGGAGAATGGATTGGAATTGAAGAGAAACTTGAGACAGGCAGTCCCACCATTGACTCTTGTACTAATTAAGGTGCAAGGTGAGGAGGGCCTGTGCTAGAGTGGTGGCAATGTTGGGGGACAGAAGTAGATGTATTGGGGAGATGTTTCAAAGGTGTCATTGACAGGCCTTGGCAACAGATTGGATATGGTGGAGTGAGACACAGTGAGGAATCCAGGTTGACTCCTGAACTGAGAGCCCGGGACTGGGAGGATGGCAGTGCCATCCATTTACAGTAATAGGGAAGGTTTCGGGGTAAGGATGACAAGTTCAGTCTTGGATTTATTGAGTTTAAGATCTCTCCTGGACATCCAGTTCAAGATGTCTGAAAGGCAATTGGAAATGCAAACTTGGAGGCCGGCAGAGAGATTGGGGCAGGAAAGGTAGATTTGAAAATAATCAGTTTAGAGATAGTAATTAAATCTCTGGGAGCTGATGAGGTCATCAAATGAAGTAGTATGGAGGTGGCTGAGAAGACGACCCTGGCTAGAACCCTGAGGGTTGCTTTTGGTTAGAGGGTGTGATCAGAATGAGCATCTAGTGGGGCGGCCAGGTGGCTCAGCGAGTAAGAGCACCGGCTCCAGTGTCGGGATGACCTGGATCCAGTCCGGGCTCAGACACTCAGCACCACACCTAGAAATAACTGGCCGTGTAACCTTGAGCAAGTTACTTAACCCCCATTGTTTAAAAAAAAAAAAGAATGAGCATCTAGCAAAGCAAACAGTCAGATGGGTAGAAGGAGAACTAGGAGAGTGGTGTCCCAAAAACCTAGAGAGAAGAGAGGATCAAAGAGGAGAGAGTGATCCACAGTGTCTAAGGCTGCAGAGAAGTCAAGGAGAAAGAGAACTGAGAAACAGCCATTAGATTTGGCATCGAAGATCATTAGAAACCTTGGAGAGAGCAGTTTTGGTGGAAGGGGTTAAGAAGATAGTGAGAAGGGAGCAGCTAGGTGGAGCGTGGATAAAGCACTGGCCCTGGAGTCAGGAGGACCTGAGTTCTAATTCAGCCTCAGGCACTTGACACTTGCTAGCTGTGTGACCTTGGGCAAGTCATTTAACTCTGATTGCCTCACCAAAAAAAAAAGAGGAGAGAAAGTAGAGACATTATATTGTAAATGACCTTTTTGAGGGATTTAGCTACAAAGAACAGAAGAGATATAGGATGATAGGTAGCAGGGATGGAAGAGATCAAGTGAGGGTTTTTTAAAGGTAGGGGCTGGGTAGGGGCTACAAAGGCATGTGTGTTGGCAATAGGAAATGAACCAGTAGAGAGGGAGAGAATAAAAATAAGTGAAAGTGGGGATGGCAGAGGGGACAATCTGTTGGAGGAAGAGGGGATGGAAGGAAATCACTTGAACAGGTAGAGGGGTTAGACCACTTTATCATGTGAAACAAGTGTAGTAGGAAAAAGTCACAGAAGGCACATGAGTGATAGGAGTTGAGGAAAAGAGGTGAGAAAAGGTAGTTCATGGCAAATGGCTTCCTGAATAATAGGTAGAATGTGTCATTAACAGAGATAAAAAGTTTAGGGGATATTCTGGGCTAAGCCTGATTCAGGCCAATATAGTGATTCATAATCTGGGTTCAAATGCATTAAGACACTTAATGAACCATAAAATGCAATAAAAATGACTTAAAAGAATTGGAAAGGATATTGTTCCTAAAGTTAAAAAAGAAAGCAATTCAGATAAAATGGCTTATTTTTTTCTTTTTCTCTGCATTTACAGTGGTGAACTAGGTCAGAAAGGAGTCCATTGTAAAAGTAGGAATTTTGGTAAAACTTAGCTCTAATACTAAATTGGACACTTAACTCTAAAGGCTGGGCTTTTTTTGCCGTTTTAGAGAGCTGAGATTGAGGAATAGGAGTAGTTAAAACATGTGAACCTTGAAGAGGACAGAATAGAGATGCAAGAGGCTTAGACTTAAATTCAGTCCAAGAAGACCCATTGTTATGGGTTGGGAAGAGGAAGAAAAGTCAGCAAAGGAGAGAGAAGTTCTTAACCTTTTTTTGTGTTGTAGACCTCTCTGTGTCATGAACCTGTTGGAAGGCTGGTGAAGCTTATGGACTCTTCAGAATAATATTTTTAAATGTATAAGTCAAGGTAACAAGTCTTTTTTTAAGCACTTCGTGTCAGGTACTGTGCTCAGCTCCGGAGATTAAGCATAGTATATATAGGTTTACAAAGCAAGCCAATTACTGAAACATGTTATCAAAATATTAAAAAAAATTCACAGTCCATAAGTTATGAACCCCTGTTGTGGAAGATACTGTATTGTAGTGTAGATTATAGTAGTGGAAGGATAATTTATTTGCACTATAACTTTAAATTCGCATTTGTGCGCAGATGCAGTTATATTTACATTGTGCACAGACCGTTGAATAAAAAAAAAAAGATGGGTAAATGACTTAGAAATAATGCTTACATTTCCATCCTGCCTTGATGACTTAGAGCTGTATTTGCTAAACTGATTTGACCATGAAATATTTCTGAACTTGAAATGTTTTGACAGAACTCATAACTGCTGTTCCAGGGAATTGTGGTGCTATGGATTATCTTCTCTCCCCTGAGGATAAAGGAAGGTTGAGGAAATTTTGTCATGAGACAGAAAAAGTTAACCCTATTTTCATACAGAAAAATTTAGACATGTAAATGATAATATCTATTATTTTCTTAACATTTTATTGTATTTTTAATGTTTTAGTGATGATTTTTTTTACATCACTTCCCACACTTTATGTCACTATCCACAGACTCTCTAATGGAATTCTCCTTTGTAGCAAAGAAAATTTAACAGAATACATTGGTCATATCTGAAAACATATACCTTATTCCTCACTTCTAGGTTACCACCTTTCCTGAGGACTGAGGATATGCTTTTGGAAATTCTGTTGAGTCACCGCATTGATTGGAGTTCTGAAATATTTCAGTGTTTTCTTTTATATCGTTGTGTAAATTCTTTTCTTGGAGCAGTTGATACTAGTTTCCCCATAAATCGTAGAGGGGGGAAATAGTGTCAACATTGAAATTCTCACAGAACCTTCATTTATATCATGTGGAACACTAATGTTTCGTGCAACTTAGTTTGAGAAATCTCTGTCTTTTTTTTGGGGGGGGAGAGCAGGGCAAAGTGACTTGCCCAAGGTCACACAGCTAGTGTTAAGTGTCTGAGGCCAGATTTGACCTCCTGACTCCCGGGCCAGTGCTCTCTATTAACTGCCACCTAGGTGCCACTAGTTTGAGAAGTCTTAATTTAGAAGCTTGTCAGTATAATTGTTTTCATTTTGAGATCAAGGTAGAGGAAACTTCTTTAGTCCTTTCATTAGTTTCATTTAACTCTTTGCATTTTTCAAAATTGTGTCTCACCACCCATTTTACCATGCTTAATTAAGACCAGCAAATCCAATTATCTATATAACAAAAGAGAATTCCATCAGTAAGACACGGGTCCTTACTCTATACCTGGGCATCTTCTTCACACTTTACCTTGAGAATGTACTCTGGAAGAGCAGACACTAGTAGACAGATTGCCAGAAATAACTTCCTGCCAAGGTGGTTTTAATGGAAGGAAAAGGATATTGGTTTTGGTATCATTGACAATGAGCTCTAGACCCTTTAATTATAGTGGAATGTGGGTTAAATGACTTTTGTCTTTTTGAGATGAGAAATTTTTCTGTTGAGAATGGCAGATAGTGTCTGAGGAAAGAGAAAATTCATAACTTCTAAGGAGTGTACTAGGCAGCGTGGTTTTGTAAATGTCTATACACACATGTATATACTCACATACATATGTTTGTGTATATATTTAAGTGTTGGTCATGTACTGCGAATGGACAGTGAGCCCAGCCTAGCTTTGAATAGAAGATTGAATGGGATCAAATTTGAGGCAATTCATAGAGCTTTCATGATCCTGGCCTACTTGCTGTCACAAAGCCCATATTTTTAGCGCTAATATGCTCCCAGTAATGACATTCAAAAGTGAATCATGGTTAACGGTGATTTCATAAGAATCAAAATTGCACATGACCCAAAGGTCAATGGGAAGTTGCACGATGAGGTCTATGTAGGTTTTAGTGTATTAACAACAATGAAATGCCTAAAATAATGCAGAGATATTAAGGATGTATGTGGGTAGAAAAGGAGGCATTCCCAATAGAGCGTCAAGAGTGTGGAATAAGAGATGGCCTTCAGGCTACTCTGGTTTTCACAGAGTGTTAAATGGATTTTGTCTTTTATCTCCAGCACTTAGCACAATGCCTTACACATAAATAGGTTTTCTGTGAAGTTTTTTCAGAAAGACACGGATAAGAATAGTGCAAGTATGAAAAGGAAGGACTGCTACGTTAGAGAATCCTTCCACATATTAGATTGCTACCTTTCAAGTAAGGAGCTATTGAAATAAAGTATTTGTAATTCACATAGCAGGCTGATTTTTTATTTGTTTGTTTTTGGGGCAGCTAGATACCACAGTGGATAGAGTGCTGAGCCTGCTATCAGGAAGACATCTTCCTGAGTTCAAATTTGATCTTGGACACTTCTTAGCTGTGTGACCCCGGGCAAATCACTTAATCCAGTTTGTCTCAGTTTCCTTATCTGTAAAATGAGCTGGAGAAAGAAATGGCAAACCAGTCCATTTTCTTTGCCAAGAAAACCCCAAATGGGGTTGAGAGGAGTTGGGAATGACTTAAAACGACTGACCCACTACAACAATAAAAGTAGGCTGTTTAGCATACGTATCAATATTAGCATTGATTTTGGGGAAGTGCAGAGGCTGGCTCTTTATGTTGTGGATACTTTATATAAACACTTTTATTCAGATTAAATTGATCATTTTCTAAACTGACTGCATACCACTACAGATGTCTCATGTTTTAAGCATATCCATTTAGTCATTTTTGGATTTACACGTTTTCTAAAGTAGGGAACAAATTTGTTGTATATGCAGGCATCCCTTGTTTTAAGCATATTCAGTAAGTAAGAGGCAGAACAGTGAGAGACGGAAAAAAGAGAAAATGTTATGTGAGAAATAAAAATTAAATCTTTGTGGACAAAGAGCAGATGTTTGAGTCACATTAAGGATGAAATCATTTTAAAGGGAATAAGGGAAAACTTTGCAGAGAAACGTGCCTCTAAATTAGGAAAACTTGGTTCTTTTTAGTTATATGCTTTCCTTTACCCGGAATTTACTTTACCTTTTTGTGTAAAATATCTACCAGTTTTTTTCTCTCTGAGGGTTGGGTATATATTACATTTTTGTTTTTGTATTTCCTTACACATTTCCTGGCATAATTGTAGTCCATTGATTAATATTTGTTGACTTGAATTGAAACACAGAGGACACAAATCTTGAGTGTGCTGGAGCTGGGAGGTGGGGTGGGTAGATGGGAGTCCCTTACCCCTTTGGCAAATTTCATTTGTACCTAAGTTTAAAAAAAAAAGCAAAACCAAGGCAGTGATTGATCTAGTAGAGTTACCTTCTCTTATGTAGATTTAGAGAATTAATACTGTTACTGGAGTAAATAATCATAGGTACAAAATTGTTATGCCTTCATCTCCTCACCACCATACTGTTTGTTCCATTCCCTTACTATCTGATTTCTCTCCCTATTATTTTAAAGAAAATGTTCTTTTAGCTCTAATTGCCCTTGAATTCAGTAGCATTTGACATTGTAGGCCACCTCTCCTGTATAATCTCTTATGTGTAGAAGCATACTGCCTTGTAAATTCCTTCCCTCTTTTTCTGTCTCCTCCATTGGTTCCTATGAGGTGGATGTTTTACATGATTTTCTTGGCTTCTCTCTTCTTTTTTCTCTGAACTCTTCATCTTGCCAATTTAATCTATTTCTATGGCTTCAGCTATCATATCTAGGCTGATGGTTCCCTCTCCCAAGTTCTTGCTTAACCTTTCTAATCTGTTTAGAGAAAATAATACAATTTTTTAAAAACTCATACTTGTGAGGCTTAAACGAGGTAGTGTATGTAAAGCTCTTTCCAGATTTTAAAACGCCACGTGAAATGCCGTGTGTCATCATCATCATTGACCATATTTACTTATCTCTATTATCTCTATGACTTATCAGTGTCTCAAACTTAACTTGTGCCCAATAGAGCTTATCATATTTTTCTCAAACCCTGCTTCTTCTACCTTCACTATTTCTGTTATTCATTTAGTCCGTAGTGTTTTTAATCTTTGAATCTTTCTAGTCTCTAGTATCCATTCATTAACTGTTGCCTCGTGGCACAGTGGATAAAGTGCTGAACTGAAAGTCATGAGTCTTGGCTTTAAATTCCATCTCAGTCGCTTACTAGCTTTGTGACCCTTGAGAAGTAGTGTAACAATTGATTTCTAAAATGCGAACAATAATATTTATATTACTTATCTCATAAAGTTGTTGTGAGAAAAGTATTTTGAAAAACTTAAAAAAACTTAATTCCTCTTTACATTTTGTTATTATTTTTGCTGCTACTACAGCATAGGCCTTCATCATTTTATTCTGCCAGTATTATTGTAGTAGCCTCTTAATAGATTTTCTAATTTCCACTTTCAGTTCATTGATTCTGTTATTGTTCTTCACTTTGCTGCCAGATATCTTTCTCATGCATCGATCATATATTATTCCTCTCTTCAAAAATCTTTCAAGAGTATAGACTCTGGAAGGATCCTCAGAGAAAGTCTAATCCAATCCTCTAAATTTCACAGATGAGATTGCAGTCCAGAAGAGTTAGTTGACTTGCTAGTTAAGTCATACACCAAGAAAGTTTCAGATCCAGGGTTTGGATCTGTTTTTTCTAAACCTAGTACTCTTTCCATTTATACTGCATTACCTGCGTTTTTTATGTTCTACAATTCCATCCTTATTTTATACTGCTCTTTTCTTATGTACTTAAGTGCTAGAAAAAATTCTTCTGCTCATTGTCCTCTGTAGTTAGCATACACTTTGCCACCTCTGTACCTTAAAAGAGCACTATTTGCTAACTAGGGAGAGGATTCATGAAAAAGATTTTTGGAATTCTGAAGTGGTACTTTAACTGAACTTTTCAGTTCGATCGTTTTTCCATCATGTCCAATTCTCCATGACTCCGTTTGTGGTTTTTCTGGCAAAGATACGAGAGTAGTTTGCCATTTCCTTCTTCAGATCATTTTATAGATGAGGAAACTGAGACAAACAGGGTTGTGACTTGTCGAAGATCACACGGCTAGTGAGTGTTTTAGGCCTGGATTTGAACTCTGGAAAAATAAGGCTTCCTGACTCCAGGCCCTGCACTCTATCCACTGCACTTTAAAGGACAGCAGTTTAACAAGTGGACATTTTAGAATAAGGAAAAGCGTGATCTCTAAGGTTTAGAGATGGTTAAATTTTTGTCTCATCTTATTCACTTAGCACAAATGGTTCATCCAACATGTTGGGGCCTTCTTTATGTTTTCCTGACATCACATAGATACAGCATGTGGGATGTCCAGTTACTCTAGTTATGTGATTTACCCATTTTTGTTTCTGGCCATGCTGGTGCTACATTAGATGGATAACTTAGGAGTAAAGAAGACTTGATTTTGAATCTAACCTGAGATACTTATGACTGTGTGGTCTTGAATAAGTTACTTAACCTCTTTCAGCCTCAGTTTCCTCATCTGTAAAATGGTATAATAATAGCACCTGCCTCACAGGGTTGTTAGGAGAATCAAATGAGGGTAAAATATGTAAAGAACTTTGTGAACTTTAAAGTACTATATGCATATTACCTATTATTATTCTCTGACCACTCTTACATGGCTTCTGCATAATGTCATGTGCTGTAGTGTACTGACACTCACTGTGCACATATCTGTTGTTCTTTGAGTGATCCTTACCTTCATTTCTTTGGACAATCTAATTTATCATGATTCACAGCCATATATATTATCACCAGAATATTGGTGTTCAAAAAATTGACCTTTGTTTCAGAGAGAAGCATAGGAGTAATTAAAATTGTGCAGTTCCCCAGTGGAAGTCTAGCCCATTCTCTTCCTCCTGTCTAATTCTGGGTTGCTCATTTTACATTTGAACTGCCTCTCCAAGATGTATGTATTGATGGATGAGTTCTATCTGTTGTTCTTTCAGCTATATATGATAATCTGGATAACAGGTAGGTTTTTCTACTTGTTTTTTTCCTGTGTGGTTAGTTAGGTCAAATTCTTTTGAGTGATTGTGGATGTCATTTAAGGATGTTTGGGGGCATGTTGTAATCAGCACAATATCGTCTGAAAACAGTTGCATCTCACCTGTCTCTCCCTAAGATCAAACTATCTCTTTAATAGGGAAATCCCTTTCTATTTAGGTTCAGGGTGGTATTACCATCCATGACAGTGGCAAATATGAAACAAATTAATGATAATAATAATAATTACTATAAGCCCCATTAAAGAAAAGGAATGGAGTCTTATCTAAACTTTTTATGTCACCCAGTATCCAAGTCCTTTGCAGATAGGCAGTCAATAAGTAGTTGCTGAATTAAATAATACCGTAAAAAAGTCTGGTCTATTTTTCCATCAAATTGTTTCCTAGATTATTGCAATATATCATGTCATTTTCTATTCTTGATTTTGAAAAAATTCTTACGTAATGAAGATCAAATTATATTAGCCCATAAAGGAATATAATTTCTTTTATTTGAACTAATATTTAGTCAGTTCTTTGTAGTAATTTTCTTATTTTCATTTCATATAGGATCATGCACCTAAAAATCTTAACTGTATAAAATAACTATATATGCTTAGGTATCAATTCCTAGTTAATCAAATATGACCACACTTCAAAACAGAACATTTGCAAAAGGATTATATGGATATAGAAATCTTAAATAGTTTATAGAGTCACACCATTAAAGCTCCATTGGGATAAGAATTTATACATCTTGAATTCCCATCTGTTCCCCAAAATCACCCTGTTGCTTCTTTAAGTACATTACTACTTTTGGCAAGCTGCTTTTTTGATTCACCTGTCATGTAAATTATTTAATTGGACAAGAGCATTCCTTTTCTTCCTGTTCTGCTTTTTGTTGGAAATAATTTTTTTTTTAAGAGTTGAGTATGTGCCACATAGTTAAATGTGTAATTTTATTTTAGTGTTCGAGTTGTATACATGCCAACTTCTTTTTGATTGAATATTTATGAGCTTTGGTGTTCTGCATATTTATAGTAATATACTTCAATTAGTTTTTTGGAAGGCATGTTGGACAAAAGATTTAAAATTGATGCAAAAAGAAAACTATTTAATAAATGCTTAAGTGATAAGATGTTAATATGAATAGGTACTTTTTTTTTTTAAAGCCTATCCAACTAAAGGATAGAAATTATCAGTAAAACAATACTGAGCATGTGGGATACTCAAATTTTAATTTTTTCTTGTTCACTAAACAGAGTATTTTCCTTATATAATAACACATTCTTATTGGTTCTATAAATTCTCTCAGGAATGAGTTATTTTTAATGTGCACAATGAAAGTCCAAGATACATAGCCATATATAGTGTGTAGACTAATAGGTAGAAACCAGACATGTTTGTTTTGATAATTTAAAAATTTTATGCATGAAGTATAATATTTTCACACCACAAATTTATCTGTTTGATTAGTGTATTTAATGACAGATGTGAAAAATAAAACAACCAATAAAATGTAACCCTTGTTTTAAGTTTTCATACTGGACACAACTGAAACGACTCAGCAACAACAAAATACTTTTTGAAAGCTGCAGTTGAAATTCACATTTAAATAATGTAATTTGGCATGAAACACATTGGGGTGTCGCAGAAGGAGAGAGGGCCCAGGTCAGCAAGACCCGGGTTCATGGCACATAGTGAGTAAGCCACTTTCAGGTGGCACTGTGCCAGATAACTATTTTAAGATGATAAGCTGCAGACTTATGTGCCACTCTGCCTTGGTAGGGATTTCTTCATTGGAAATTCCTTTATCAGTGAAATCCTAGGTCCAGTTCAAAGAATAATAGTGATTTGGCAGTTATAAAAATGATTAAAACTTCATAAAATTAATACACTTATTTTTAGTCAGATTCCTGAGTTACTGTCTTGTTAATTAGAATGAGCTACTAATCCAGTTTTACAAATAGTTTTAGAATTTATGAACTTAGATGTTTTACATCTACATAAATTAGTAGAGCCTCCTTCCTGAGCAACTTGGGTGTGCTACAGACATATTTTCTATTTTTTCAGCTTCCTGCAAACCTTTGCCATAACTGTATTCCTTATTTTGGATTCAGAGCCACATTTTTTAATGAGTGGGGGAGGAAAGGAGAGTCATTTCCTATTTCTTAAAGTATGTGGCTCTTGTAAGCACAGTGACTCGAACAGGAAGAAGTCATCTGTTGTTGCCTAACTCAGGCTATATGTATGTGCATCTAATCTACTGACACTGGTTGATTCTTTTGATGCAAAGAACCTGTTAAAGTAAAAAAAATGTTAGTAGCCTAAGTGAAAAAATATTTAGTCGAACCACTTAATTACATAAATAGGACTTCTGATTATGAAAATGTTGATATCATAATACTTTTAGTTAACAAAATAGCTTTTTATAGAATTTTTTTGAATTATTTTGTGGTTGCTCTACTGTTAAAACTAGAGCATAAAATTCTTCAGGGCAGGAAGTATGTCTTATATTTTTGTGTCCTTTGTGTTGATTATCAGGGTACTTGATGAATAATCAAGTCTCAATAAATACTGCTCCTTCCCACCTCCCATTCCTTAGAGCAACTATATTGTCTTAATTTTATACTAGTATCTATTATGAAAAAAATATATATGTTATAGAACTCTAAAAATTAGCTATCTAAATTTTAGTTCTCCAACTCTAGATAAACAATAATCATAGATACTTGATCCTGCTGATTTATATGGAGAACAGAGAAAAGATCTGTCATGTAAAATTGTATACATAACTGTAGTTAAGATATCTTTATTATTCTAAGAGTTTTAAATTTTCTTTTAAACTTTTTTTTGAACTTTAGTGACAGACTGGATTTTGGACAGAGATCCACAGGAAGAAATACTGAAAGCATTTAAATTATTTGATGATGATGATTCAGGCAAAATAAGCTTGAGAAACTTGCGACGGGTTGCTCGAGAGTTGGGCGAAAACATGAGTGATGAAGAGCTTCGAGCCATGATAGAAGAATTTGATAAAGATGGTGATGGAGAAAGTAAGTTTGGAGTAAAACCTGTCGTCAGATTTTATCTTAGTAGCATTGCTGATAATTTTATATGTGGCTTTTGGTCCAACTGTCCTTACTTAGTTGTTATTTTTGGTACTAAGAGCTGGCTCTTGGCAAAAGTATGAATTTAAATTTGTCTTTGTCCTCCCAAAGCCTTCCCTTTCCTTATCTTTTCCTCCTGTAGTATTCCTTCTTTTTCCTGCAGAAGTCTAGTGCCTTCTTATTTGATATGTCATACCTCAGTGAATTTTAGTTATTATTTTCCCTCTCTGAGGAATATTTCAAATTTTATCTCCTTGTGAAATAGGGGACTCTGTAGCTTGTGAATATGAGTTTTTGGTATTAGCAGTAACTGAGGCAGTGCGGCATAGTGGGGGATATAGTGCTAGTCCTAATAATGTAAGAAAGAAAACCAGGAAGGCATTTTGGGCAAAGAAACCAACCTTTATTAAGAGAACCAAAGGTGGGGTCTACAATCCTCCCAGTATGGTCTGAGACCCTGAGATACAAAATTGATTTATTTATAGGTCTTTTGATGTATGTATGGTGAAAAAGGGCTTGCTATTATGCAAATCAGTGTCCTTTTACTAAAGCAGCCTCTTGTGAAAAACAGGGTCCTTTTACATCTGAAGCTCAAGGCAGATAACTACATTTTAATATAAAGATTAACATATAAATATGATTATTATGGTCACACATGTAAGATACACAGTTTATAATGATTTAGTTACACTTCTAAGTTTAACTGACACAGGAATCACCTAGGAACTACATCATAGTTTGGTTACTTAAGGTTTTTAATCTGGGTCTGTATTCTTCCTATAAATCATACAGTTAACTTCTTATTCTATCAAGATAATTACAGCTAATAAATGATATTACACAAAGCACTCAAGACACTGATTATTGATCTTTCCCATTTCAACAGTCAAGCCTGAGTTTGAATCTTGCCTCAGACCCTTATGAGTTGTTTGACCCTGGGCCAGTCAGTTAACTTCTCAGTGCCTTATTTTCCTCACTGTAAAATGGCAATAACAAAATCACTCTCACAAGATTGGGAGAAAAAGCATGATGCTGCAATGTAAAATGCTTTTCATACCTTAAAGTGCTGTATAAATGTGAACTATTATTATGTAAATAATAGGTGGAGGGGATATATCTTAGTAGGGGCCGAGACTGTCCATAGTTAGCTTAAAAAAATTATACCATGGAAGGAGAGGTAGTATGGCATAGAGCTCTGGACTTGGAGTCAGAAGGTCTGGGATCTAGGTAGCTTTGTGATCTTGACCAAATCACTTAATCCTCCTGGGCTTCAGTTTCCTCATCTGTTAAATAACAGGATTTTCACTAAGACCCCTTTCACGTTTTGAAATTCTATGAATATTCTGTGAAAAACCAAGATTTTAGGAGAAGAATATTTTGACTCTCACTCTTAATTTTGGTCAAATTTCATTATTTTTCAGCACAAATTATTTTGATTAGATAAATTATTTTTCTTTTTTTTCTTTTCTTTTTGGAGGGGGGAGGGCAGAGCAATTGGGGTTAAGTGACTTGCCTAAGGTCACACGACTAGTAACTATTAAGTGTCTGAGGCTGGATTTGACATCAGGTCTTCCTGATTCCAGGGCTGGTGCTCTATTCACTTTGCTACATAGCTACCCCTATAGAAAATTTTTTTAATCTTGGATGAAAGTAACCATTGAAAACCTATGGGAAAAAAATATATGTGTGTATGTATGTATGTTCATTCTTACTGTATTTTGTGTTACTGTACTGTAATTCAGGGTCCCCAGTCTTTTTTTTTTTTTCAAAATTTCAAAAAACTACTTTTTAAATTCTCCTTATCACTGGGCTAAGAGGTATGATGGTAATGACTTCCTCAAACACCTCCAGAGGTAATGCTACTAATATTGGCTGAAAAGATAAATGTGTACCAAACAGCTCTTTATGCACTAGGAACCCCTGAAGCAGGATTTTTGCTTGGTAGCTCGTATTGCTGTTTGAAGAGCCTAATGATTGGGAGACTGCCTCTTCGACTCCACCTTGATCTGAAGCCTTTGCTTAAGAAAAGCAGCTTCTTTCATTATGTATCATAACTGCATGCTAGGCGTCTCTGTCACTGTCTCCTGCTCTTGTCTCACAGTAGGTCACAGCCATGATCCTTTGCTTAAAGCTCGGTTCAGTACATCCTTGAAGCGTTTCTTTTGCCCTCACTGCTTGTGATTATTCCATCTCAGCCCACTTTAGAACAGCTGCTTGGGTATCCTGCTGTCATCCATCCTTTGCTTAGGTCCAACTCGACTGAGCTGTTATGAGGAACATTGCTTTATTGCTTGAAGTCAGTATGCTTTGTTATTGATCTTGCCTTTGCTGTTTAATGTTCAGTTGGGTTATTTTGTAACCTATCTGTAATGTCCATTATGAAAAAAAATAATCAGAAATTTAACCTGCCACATCATTGCCTTATTCTGAAATTCCCTCCATTTTTCATTTTTTCATGTACATGCCTAAAGTTAGGCTCTCAAAAGACTTGGGAAGTTAGACATGCCACTGTCTTCTGGAAGTATATCTGTCCTGACCACTTAGACCTTAGGGCTTTGTTCCCCCCCCC
>NW_027185764.1:43846973-43907075 GCF_028583685.1 Petaurus breviceps papuanus | reverse complement strand
GAAATAAAATGCAATTCTTGTACTCCCTAAAGGAATTAAAAAATTTTATTTTAAATCAAAAGTAGTGACTTAGGGCTCAAGTGTAATGATATTGATTCACTTGAATTAAATTCTAAAACTAGCCAGGTTTAATAGATGCAATTTCATAAACTTAATTTAGAACTTTCTTCTACATAAACTATATGTTCCCTGATTTATTTGAGACCATATCATACAAAGATTAGTGGAAGGGACTCTGAGTCTCTTTAGCCTGGACAAGACTTGGTTGGAGTGTGGGGAGTTAAGAGATATCTTTATTTAATTGTATAAGGTGGATGAGATTTGTTCTGCTTGGACCTAGACGGTAGAATAGGAAGAGTAGATGGAATTTGTAATGAGGCAAATTTTTTCTTGATATGAGAAAAATCTTTATAACAATTGGAGCTGTCCACTTGTGGAGAAGGGTAACCTTGAGAAGGTGTCTTACTGCCTACCCATCCCTATCTCTTTCTTTAGAAATTTTCAAGTGAAGTCTAGATGACCACTTGTAGGAATATTGTAGTAAGTGTTCTTGTTAGGTTACAGGTTGAACTAGATGACCCCAAGTCTTAACTCATACTTTGATTACAGCAAAATTAGAAAATAAAAAAGGAGACAGTGTTAACATCTAAATATCTTAAATATAGGTTTGAGCTCTTCTATGATCTTATAGTATGATGAACATGTTAAAATGTTTAATATCGCATTTACCAACAGATTGTTTTCTGTAGTCCCCATATAATTTCTTTGAACGTAGTATGACTTTAAAGGCAAATAGCATCAACTCTACTTTTTCTAAGCCATTGGTTGCAGCATAAAATGCAGATGTGTGTGTACACACACACACACACACACACATTCTTATTGCCTAGTAGATTGATTCTCCTATCTTTACTCTCATCATAAATGGAATGGTCTAGGCCTTTCTTCTTGTATGTGGGCTTGAACCCAAATTTAAGTGGATATGGATGCTTGCTTCTTCTCAAAGATCTTCAGGAAATGAAATTCTGTAATGATTTAGGAATCTGATTCATTGTCAAGTTTTAGTATCTAATAATTTTTTTACTGTATATTTAGTGCATTTTTTTCTGTAGCTGGAGATATCTAGACATCTTTTTTACAACAATGCTTCATATACATAAAGTTGATAAAGTCAATTCTTAGCAAACGAAATCCTAGTATTTTTTAAAACTTTTCCTTATACGTTCTATTCTCTAATCTTTAAAGCAGTTGTTGGTTTTTCTATATATTCTACCAATTTCCTCTATCCTTAAAAAAATTCTTAAAATATAGAACATATTGAGAAATTTAAAAATAGTGTTTTTTTTTCCTATTTTGTCTTGTAGGGTGTTAAAAACATAGTGAATGAGGAGTTAAGTGAAAAGTAAAGCGAAAAAAAAAATCTGTTTTTAGCACATAGTAACAAGTTATAATTATAAAACATGATATTGACACAGAATCTTTCTCAAACCCCGAAAGTTATGTAAAATAAAAAAGGTCATTCTTTTTAAAATTTTATTTTTAAATATTTTGAACTTAACAACACATGCCAAAATCATTTCCATATGCAAAATAGTATAGAAGAAGGATTACTTGTGAAAACATAAATCTCTATTATGTTTAAGCTTGCTGTTAAAAAGTATATAATGAAGGTAGTATATTATTTTCAAAGCTGTCCTGTCTCTTCTTCCTTCTGAACTTGCTTCATTTCTCTTCTGGGCATTAAAAAAATTCTTCAATGATCATCTTCTTCCTTTTTCGGGGAGGCAGCTCTATTGATAGCTCCCCTCTCCTGCCAAATAGAGAAAAACATACCTGTTGCAATAAATAAGCATAGTAAAGCAAAACAAATCCACCCATTTGCTACATCCCAAAATATGTTTAATTCTGCATCTTGAGTCCATCATCTGTCCTTTGTTAGGATAGTGAGTAACATGCTTCTGTATCATTCCTCTTGAAGAGAATTTAATCTTTTGGAAACTAAAGCAATAGAAAAAAAGCTGAAATCAAGTGGCTATCTTGTGGTATAAAATGATTAACTTTTTTTTGGATACTATTTGTTTAGCTCTATATTGTGGCTTAATAAAATATTCTTATCTGTAAAATGAAAGGGTTGAGCTAGATGAAACTTAAGGGCCTGTCTAGCTCTAAAATTCTAAGATTTTGTGATCCACTTACAGTCCATTGAATGAATTTCTTCCTCATTTATAAAACAGAAAATATTTTTTCTATTTGTGGTTGTAAAGATTGAATGAGAATATATGTAAAGCTTTGGGTCACTGAAAAATGGTATATAAATGAGTCATTATTAAGTTAAGAACTAGTGAAATGACAAATTTATAAAATTTTGTCAAGGAAGAAGAAAGGGAAGACATTGGCATATTAGCAGTGGGAAGATTTGAAAACAAGCAGTTGTCACATAAAAGTGATATAAAATCAAATGTGCAAAGAAACTGAGTGATTCTGGTAGTAATCAAATTGTAAATCAAAATTGTAAAAAGTATTCATATACTTTGGAGGTTACTTTTCCTTTATATCTCTGTTTTTGAAATAAGTATATGTTCTCATTGAGGGATGTAAAATCACTAAATAAAGCTAGCCATTAATATATAAATGTAGTTAAATGTAGCTCTTTAAGGTTTTCAAAATGCTTTACATTTACTATCTTTATATGATGCTCAAAATAACTCTTTAAAGTAGGTGCTGTTGTTATCCTAGTTTAATAGATGAGGAAAGTGAGGCAGACAGGTTTAGTAATTTGCCCAAGGTCCTGTATCTAGTAAGTATCTGAGGCAAGATGCAAGTCTAACCTTGATACCACCTTGTTGCCTGTGTTCACGTAATACATTAAAATGTTTTAGATGCACTTTATGAAAAGAAACATATTTTAAACACATTATGAAAATGTCATTTTAGAACTTCCCATATCAAATCTGATTTAAAATCCAAATATTGAAGATTTCTCAATTATGGAAGATTGAAAGAAGTTGATTTTGGAGTAAAAAAGGATTTGTGCTTTGCTTTTTATTTGCTGAACAAATTATTCATAAATCTGTTTGGTGTGTAAAACAATACTTTCATCATGCTCTTCACCACACTAATAGTTTGTTGTTCTACCCTATTTAAATTTATACCACTCAGGCTGGCATCCACTAGGTTGTAAGCTCCTTAAGTCAGGGATGATGTCTTATAGATGTTTTTACTTCTCCCCCTAATCCTGGGATTAGAACTGGGGTCCCTTAGCTCTGGTTTTATATTCTTTGTACTATACCATGGTTGCTAGGAATGATTTGTGATGGTGGCAAGCTATGCCTAAAAGACTAAATCTTATTTTTTAGGGTCCATTAAATACCCAATATTCTAACAATAGGGAATATACCACTTAATTTATTTGCCATTTTACTCTCATGGGCTTCCTTTTTATGAAAATTTTTAAAAAGTAGACAGTGGTGTATTGGAAATAATACTAATCTTAAAGAAGATTTGGGTTCTATTCCTGCCAGTGTTCTCATGTGATCTTGAATAAATCACTTTACTAGTCAGACTCAGTTTCTTTTTCTGTAAAATGAGGATATTGGATAAATTTCTGAGGTCCCTTGGTTGTTACTGAATTTTTCTTTTAACAGCAGATACTTTGGTTAAACTTAATAAGGCTGTTATCACCTTATTCCTAGATTTCTGTCTTGTTCTTATTTACAAATAAGTACACTTTATATGTACCTTTGATTAATAATTTTCATATTAATTTTGCAATGATCATTAGTTTTTTAAGTTTGTTGATGTTCCTTTTTTTAGATCACTGTCACTGCCCATTAACCCCTTCCCAGTAGAACCTCCTGTGTAACAAACAAATTTGGTCAGACAAAGCCAGTAATACATTGGCCGTGTCTGAAAATATGTGCTTCTTATCTCACTTCTGTTCTGCCTCCTCTTTGCAAGAGTTGGGAGGCTCTCTTCTCTTGTTGGAAAAGAGTGTTTGTTAGGACCAGTGAGTTATCCTGACAAAACTCTCTTAGTCTATGTCCTGCTTCATTTCATGCCAAACTTGCGTGTTAACTCTCAATTTCCTACTTTAGCATTCCAATCTCTGTTTTGGGGTGTTATTTCTAGAAGATGTGTAGGTCTTCTTAGAACTAATATGTGGCCTCTTTGGTGGCAGTGGCAGGAACATAGACTTGTATTATTACTGTGTGTTGATGATTTGCCTTGGATTCGAACAGATACCATTCTCTCAGTTTTTATATTATACCCAAGTACCGTTTTTCTCATCCTTTTATTGACTATAAGGCTGATATTAAATTCACCCATTCCCCTTTTAAGTTCACTGATATCCACGATGTTGATGTTTAATTTTCTCATCTCCTGTTTGACCACATCCAGCCTACCTTGGTTCATAGATCTTACATTCCAGGTTGCCATGCAATATTGATCTTTATATCATTGAACTTTCTTTTCATCACCAGACACATCAGCAGCTGAGCTTCCTTTTGGCTTTGGGCCAGCTGTTTGGTTAGTACTGGAGCTACTTGTTGTCCTTTGTTCTTCCTCAGTAATGTATCGGGCACCTTTTGATTTGAGGGACTGACTCATCTTCTGGTAGCATATCTTTCATCATTTTATCATTTTCATTTTTAGTAGTCAATGAATTTTTCTTGGCAAAGATACTGACTGGAGTGGTTTGCCATTTCCTTTTCTAATGGATCACTTTTTGTCAGAACTCTTTATTATTGTCCATCTTGGGTAATCCTGCATGGCATAGCTGGGTATTTCATTGAGTTAAACAAGTCCCTGCCATGAGGAGGCAGTGATTCAGGAGGGGAAAATCTCAGTAATTAGGATTTCGCTAATCTAGATACAAGGTAGTTTCAAAAATAACTACAAAGATTTTGCTGAACACTTTTGATAGTTCATTAATTATAAGTTGGTTAAGTTTCCTTAAGAAACCAGACTTTTCTAGCACTTTTATCAGCACATGCTCACATATACATAATGTACTGATCACAAATGAATTCTTGTCTAGTATTATTTTTGAGCAGTATATTTTTCCCCAACTAGTAGTGAAGTAAACCATGGTTTAGTAGAAAGAGTTCTAGTACATATCCCAGTGTTCCCACTTAGTAACTTTGAAATAAATAATTTCTTTTACATTTTTTTTCTTGCCTGTGAAATTGGGTCCTCGCTTTAAAATACCTGTGCATCCTGCTTCATAGGATGGCAGTAAGAATGAGAGATTAAGGAAATGACTGAAAGTTAAAGGTATACACAATTTGCATTTTAACAAACCTCAATTGCTAATTATTGTCCAAGTTCAAAGATGGAAAATAAGTAGATAAGGAAAAATAAAAAATATTTGAACTTAATTACATAGTGCACCATGAACCCCAAAACACAGATCATTTGGGGAAGAACTTAATATTTGACAAGAATTGTTGGGAAAACTGGGAAATAGTCCAAATGAAATTAGGTTTAGATCAGTGAAAAATTCAAAATGGATATGTAACCTCCGAATAGTAAGCTAAGCTATGTAGTTAAAAATAATAAGGGCAACAACACTAGAAGAGAACCAGAGAACCTTTTTAAACTTTGAGTAGAATGTGACTTTTATTTTTAATTTTTGCTTTTTGTTTCTTTTTAAATTATTCATTTAGTATTTTATTTTCCCTCCCATTACATGTAAAAACAAATTTTAACATTTGTTTTTAAAATTTTGAGTTCTAAATTCTCTCACCCCCTCTTTATCCCCATCATTGAAAAGGCAAGTGATTTACTATGTTACACATGTATAGTTGTGCAAATATTTGTCATGTTGTAAATGAAAACAGATCAAGAAACATCAAGGAAAAGAAAGAAAGTAAAAAAAAAAACGCTGTGATCTGTATTCAGACTCCATCAGTTCTCTTGGATCATTGTATTGCTGAGAATAGCTAAGTCTTTCACAGTTGATCATCTTACAGTATTTTTGTACTTTGTACAATGTTCTCTTGGTTCTACTTATTTCACTTTGCATCATTTCATGTAAGTCTTTCCAGGTTTTTCTGAGAGCAACCTGCTCATCATTTCTTATAGCACAGTAGTATCCCATTTACAATCACATACCACAACTTGTTCAGCCATTCCCTATTGATGGGCATCCTCTCAATTTCCAATTTTTTGCTACCAGAAAAGAGTTACTATAAATATTTTTTGTACATACAGGTGCTTTTCCTTTTTGTTTTTTTAAAAATTTCTCTTGGGATGTAGACCTAGTAGTGGTATTGCTGGGCCAGAGGGTTTGCATGGTTTTATAGCCCTTTGGGCATAGTTCCAAATTGCTCTACATAATGGTTGAATGAGTTCACAACTCTACCAATAGTGCATTAGTGTCTCAATTTTCCCACATTCCCTCCAACATTTGTCATTTTCTTTTTCTGACCTATTGGGTAATCTAATAGGTGTGAGATAGTAACTCATAATTCATTTCTGCAATCAGTAGTTGATTTAGAGCATTTTTTTATATGACTATAGAGAGCTTTGATTACTTAATCTGAAAGATTGATCATTTATCGATTGGGGAATGGTTTTTATTTTCTTAAGTTTGACGCAGTTCTCTATATATTTGAGAAATGAGGTCTTTATCAAGAGAAACTTTATTCAAAAATTTTTTCACAGTTATGTTTGCCAACTGTATTTCTTCCCTTCATCCTCCACCCTGTTCTGTTTTCTCTCTCCTTTCATCCTTTCCTTCCTAAAAAGTGTTTTGCTTCTGACTACTACCTCCCCCAATCTGCCCTCCCTTCTATCAGCTCCAAATCACCCCCCCCCCCCCTTTTTATCCCTTTAACCTCTTACTTTCCTATAGGTAAGATAGATTTCTATACCCAACTGAGTGTGTATGTTATTCCCTATTTGAGCCAATTCTGATGAGAGTAAGGTTCAATCCTTCCTTACCCATCTCCCCTATCTTTCCTTCCACCATAAAAGCTCTTTTCTTGCCTCTTTTATGTGAGGATAATTTACCCCATTCTACCTCTGCCTTTCCCTTTCTCCCAGTGCATTCTTCTTTCTCACCACTTAATTTTACATTTTTTAGATATCATCCCATCATATTCAACTCATACCTGTGCCCTCTATCTATATATACTCCTTCTAACTGCCCTAATAATGAGAGCATTCTTATGAGTTACAAGTATCATCTTCTTGTGTAGGAATGTTAACAGTAGGACATGACTTCTTAACCAGACAGGAGAGATGATCATAAAATACATAACAGATAATTTTGATCATAAGAAATTGAAAATCTTTTTCATAAACACAGTTAATAAGATAAAGGAGATGAACAAAATTAATAAAGACAAGAAGGAAAGCAGTGGACTTGGGGGAAAACCTTGGTATTAGATATGTCTCATAAGAGTCTGAAAGCCCAGATATGTAGGTGACCAAAAGAAATATCTAAAAACAAAAACAATTTCCTAATAGGTAAACAAAAACAATTTCCTAATAGGTAAGTGGTTGAAGGATGTGAATGAAACAGTTCTCAAAAGAAGAATTGGAAACCAGTAACTATATGAATGAATTCTCCAATTTTCTCTTTCAGTATTTTCTCACTTATTTCTCAATAAAAGAAATGAGAAAACAAATCTGAGGTTTTACTTCATAAGTCAACAAATCGAAGAAATTAAAGACTGGGGGAATAGTGTTGGAGGGGTTTGAAAAGATGGTCATGGGGCGGCTAGGTGGCACAGTGAATAGAGCACCGGCCCTGGAGTCAGGAGGACCTGAGTTCAAATCCAGCCTCAGACACTTAACACGAAAACTAGCCATGTGACCTTGGGCAAGTCACTTAACCCCAATTGCCCTACCTTCCCCCCTCCAAAAAGAAAAAAAAAAGAGAAAAGTTGCACTCTTCATTGAATTGTAAATTGGGTCAATTGTTTTAGAAAGAAATCTGGAATTAGATGAAAAGGACAGCTAAAATATTCCTTTCCTTTGACCCCAGAGATACTGTTGCTAGAGATTCACCTTAAAGGTGGTCACTGATAAAAAGAAAGGCACTATATATATATATATATCAGTATATTGACAGCAGTGCTGTACTCATTTTTATAGTAGCAAGTAACTGGAAACAGAGTGTGCCCATCAATTGGGCATTGACTAAATAAGTTTTGGTACATGAGTGTAATGTGTTGTAAAAAAAATGTTGAATATCATGGATACAGAAAATCATCAAAAGACATGTAGTACTGCAGTAGTGAAGTAAGTAAAACCAGGAAAGTAAACATACAGTGATTACAGCCATGGAAATGGCGAGAACAGCCTCTAGGAGAGCTATCAAAACTGAATGCTGTGAGATTCTAATGACCAAACCACCCTAAAGGAGAGAGATGAGAAAGTGCTTCCTCCTTTCCCACCCTCTCTGTGCAGAGGTTGGGGGCCATGGGTGTGGAACACTGCATATATGGAATGGTCAGATTTTTGCTGTGTGTTGGTTTGGGGATTTTTTTTTCCTTTGTTATAGAGGATGCCTAAGGGCTACATTGGTAAATGTAGGTGATATTAAAACAAAAGATGTCAATAGAGTTTTATTTTCAGAAGTTACAGGTAGGTGACTTTCATTTCAACAAACTTACTAAGCACCTACTGTGTGCAAAAGTGCCGTATACCAGGAATTAGAAATACAAAGGTGAAAAATTACTCCATCCCTGACTTCAAGGAGTTTTACAGTATAATAATTTCAAAATCTAATTCCTCTTAGTAGAAGGAAGAAATTCCTAACAATTCTAGCTGCCAAAAATGGAATGAACTACAGCATGAGTTAGAGAGTTCCTGGTCACCATTGGAGGTATTAAAGCAGAAGCTGGATGGTCACTTGTCAGGGAAAGAGAAGGGAGCAAGCATTTATTAAGTATCTACTCTTGTGCCAGGCACTGTGCAGTGTTATCTCAGCAACCCTGAGAAGTCAGTGCTGTTGTTATCCCCATTTTACAGATGAGGAGACTGAGGCTAAAAGAGTTTAAGGGATGTGCCCAGGGTCACTCAAGTCAGATTTGAACTCTGGTATTCCTGATTCCAGGCCCAAACTTTTGTCCACTGCACCACGTAACTACCTAAAGGGAATTCGTGTTTTAGGTAGATGACTTCTAAGACTGGGTCCAACTCTGATCAGTGATTCTCTGAGATAATATATGTGAAAGTGCCTTGTAAATTGCAAAGCATTTTATAAAGGTAAATTATTGAACATTTGTTTAATTCCTATATGTATTTTATTGCTTTAGCTTCATTTATTTTCATAATAGCCTATCATTAAGTCTTTTTACAAATTGTCCCCAGTTAAATTGAATAAACATAATACTTGGCATATCTAGTGAGGTTTTTATTGTGTAAAATTTTTGTTTGTATTTCACACTCAGAATTTTTTTGGGGTTATAGGCATGTTGATTTGCTAACAGAGCATGAAAAGACTATTATCTCTTCATTTTTAATTTACGTATCACATGCCTTTTTTATTTAGCTTTATGATATTTTTCTTATCCTGTTAAAAAGTCATGAGTTTTAATCATTCTTCTGATTGTTGTATTGTCTTTCACAGTAAATCAGGAGGAGTTCATCGCTATTATGACTGGAGACATTTAAAGAACTGCAAGAAAAAAGTGAACTTAAAAATAGCATCAGTGGCTATACATGTTGGAGTTATCACCTTGTAGTCTGTTTCACACCTGGAGCCATGCAAAAAAACCAACCCAAGTTAGTTTTTCCAAAAGGACCAAAATAAATACTTTATTGTAATGAAATTTCATTATTTTATATATCTTTAAGTTTCCTAGATGACAAAAATGTTGTTATTAAAATGTTTGAGTACCAGCCCATTTGTATTATAACTTTATATACAGTTTTAAAATTAAATCATGTTATGGGAATTGTTTTGAAGTTGTTTAATTTAGTTGTGACCTTGGTTTTAATGTAAAATATTTCTAGACTTTCATTTTAATAAAAGATTTATTTTATTAATATTTATAACTTGTTTTGATTTGTGTTTAAGACCCAACTATAGTTTTTAAAAATTATGTTTGAGTTTATTCATGTATTCTTTCATCAGAATAATTAAATTTTAAATCCTTTATTGATGATTGGCTATTAGCTTCTAATACCTTATAGGTCCACCATTAAATGTTTGTTGATAACAAATTATCTTTAAACTAGAACATCTTCTATCTATATGAGTCTACAATTTAAAATGTGGTAGAGTTTTATTTTTATATCTGGCTGATGTGATGTTTTTCTCATACTCGCCTTTTAGCTTGGGAATCAGTCCCTTGTTGTGTTGCCTCTAGCAAGGACGAGGGCTTTCCCCTGTGTGCTCTTGATCTTGTCCAGCTTGTTTTCCTATCTTTGTTTTTTTTAGTGACATTACTATTTCTATAGGCACATTAAGGATTGATATTAGACTTTAAGCACAATAGTTTCACTCTTATTATTGCTGAAAAGTTTACTTAAAAAAACAACCTTTTACAGAATTTTCCCATATTTCATATTTTTGTTGATTTCCAGTTTTGTCCTTAAATGCCCTTGGAATGACTTTGTTTAGTTGGTTCTTAAACTAAACTTTCTGATTTTTCCCTTTTTTGCTTTCACAGCTTCATGAGGTGATACTACTTAAAAGGTTTTTTTTCACTATCTTTCTCCATTAGATTTTACAAACAAGCTTTTATTCTAAACTCTTATTCTTGGATGTTATATTTCTCTTCTTGTAAAGTGAGTTTTAGTGTTTGCTGACTAAGGCAAACCTCAGACTTTTTTGGTCACCTTTACTGTGGCTGCTGATTTATTGGTTAAGGTTCCCATATGGAATTATTTTAATTAGTGCTAACATCCTTTTTCTCATTCACTTTCCATATAACCAATAACTTGGTTAAATAGATTAGCTTGGAATTATTTTATTTACATGCCATATTTTAAATTTCATTTTTATTCTGGTATTTGTGATAATTTTAGAGTACACTTTAACAAGTCAGTGGTTACTGTTATATCAATAATGATTTGTTTCTCTGTTAAAAATGTAATTAATTTTTTGTGATGTTTTGTGATACTGTAAAGAGAAAGGAAAGAGAGTAAGCATTTATTAAGTACCTCCTCTTTTTGTGATGTTCTTTGATGTTCTTCACATCCAATGCCTTTTGATTCTTCAACAAAAGATGGTGTTTATTTACAACAAGAGTTGGTGTTTACAACTATATAACCTATATAGTCTATGAGTCTTTGGACTATCTTATTCCTTGTCCTTGACCCATATTCTAATATTTCATCCTCAACTATTCCTAACATTGCATTTAAGGCACAGAGTATCAAAGTACAAATATTTATATCTTTGGATACAGATAGAACATATGTATGTATATGTATACATATATATTTAATTTAGAATTTTTTTTACTGAATTCTAAAGAGAATCTCTTTATCAATTCATAAACTGCAGTTGACATTAAAAAATCTTACTTGCATTATCTTATTCCAGTATGTCTCCTTAAGGGCAGGGACTGTTTAATTTTTATCTTTGCATTGGTATTACCCCACACAGTACCTGACACCTAACACATAGTGAGAATTTTATATTTTTAAATGCATTTGTAATCTGCCCCCTCACAACTCATTTTTTCTTCCGTTGAACAACAGCAACAACAGAAATAAACATACAAAGTTCAACAACATAAATTCCCACATTGTGCCCCAAAATTTATGTTCCTTCCTGTATTTTTTTAAGTTTATCAACTCTGTTAGGAGGTGAGTGGCCTGTTTCATCTTTAGTCTTTTGGTCTTGGGGTTTGTCATTGTTTTAATCAGAGTTCTAAAGTCTTTCAACTTTTTTTTTCCAATGTTGTACAAATTATTCTATTTCTATTCATTTGTTCTGCATCAGTTCTTATGTCTTCCCAGTTTCCTCTGAAAGTAGCCATTTCATCATATCTTTTTTTTTTTTATTAAGCAGTTGGGGTTAAGTAACTTGCTCAAGGTTACACGGCCAGTTATTTCTGGGTGTGGTGCTAAGTATCCAGAAAAATCCCCAGGTCATCCCGACACTGGAGCCGGTGCTCTTACTCACTGAGCTACCTGGCTGCCCCTAAGCAATTGGGGTTAAGCAACTTGCTCAAGGTTACACGGCCAGGTGTTTCTGGGTGGCTGCTGAGTGTCTGAGCCCAGGATTCAATCCCCAGGTCATCCTGACACTGGGGCCAGTGCTCTTACTCGCTGTGCTACCTGGCCGCCCCAGTTCATCATATCTTATGGCAGAATCATTTCATTTGAAGTACTGTACATTACAAAATCAGACAGATACTCATATGCAAAGATAGAAATTATCTTTAAATCAGAAAATGTCAGGATTGGAAGGAACCTTACATCTTGTCCAGTTTCCTCCTTTTCCTCTATCTTAAAAATAAAGAATCTTAGGCCCAAGTAGAGAAGAGATTTGCCCAAAGCTATAGTTTTTATCTTTTTGCAAATGCTTACTTGAACAACACTGCATGTGTACTGCAATATGAGATGAAATACCCTGTGAAGTGATATTTCTTGTAGCCTTTGAACTCACTGATTCCTTTGTCATTCCAAGGAATACTTGTCAGCTACAGTTTCCTTCTATCTTATGGCTTCATTTAGATTGAGAATATAAAGATTGACATGATTCATTTATTCTAGTACTTTGTCTATGTCCACATTCACTGAGTTCACGGAATGAGAATCTCACATTTAAAGTACCGGTAGTCAAGTCATGGTTTAGAGATAGTATAAAAATATAGAGAGGGGTAAGAGAAGAGGGCCCCAGACAGAGCTTTGGTAACTTTGGAGAGAGCAGTTAGGAACGACAAGGTTGGAAGACAGACAGCAAAGAGTTAAAAGGAGAGGAAAGGTAGTGGAGGGCACTTATTGGAGATATACACGCATACTTACATCTCTATATGCGTGTATATGCAAATATATTACGCCTTTGCACATAATCATACATATGTGTGTATTACAAGATATATATATTTTTTAAAGCAATCAGGGTTAATTAACTTGCTCAAGGTTACACGGCCAGGTGTTTCTGGGTGGGTGCTAAGTGTCTGAGCCCGGGATTCGATCTCCAGGTCTTCTCAACACTGGAGCCGGTGCTCTTACTTGCTGTGCTACCTGGCTGCCCCTAAGATAATTTTTTTTTAAATGGATGAGGAGAAGGCACGAGCACCTGGAGGGACCAGGAAAGACCTGATATAGAAACTTTGTGAATCACAAGAGATAAAGCTGTCTCTATATATCCAGGCTCTATCATTTGAGTATAGGTATGTAGGTACAGGTGCACTTGTCTCAATATACATATACACAAACACAAATATCACCAATACAAAAGACTTTCTAACTAAATATATTTCATTTAGAGAATAGAAAATTTAAAAGTTAATCTGTACAAATCTTTTCAACGAACTGGTTTGCCTATTTGAGTGATCTGTACCAAAACATTCTTTTAGGCAGAAGATGCTTATGGGTTTTCTACTACACTTTGGACCAACCTAGTTTGTCAGAAAAAGCACAGCAGGATTTCCCTCAAGGATGTCCCAAAAGAGAAGGCACAGAAATCCTTACATATACATATGTTCATCTCAGGGAAGGAGGATCTCCCCTAAATGGAGGCTTACAGTGGCCTTTCCCAAAGGGAGTGAAGAAGAAAAACCAACCAAATTTAAGGCAATACACACACACACATATAACAAGTCAGCATAATGAATCACAGTTTTTGTTGCTGGGCAGTTTTTTTTTCCCTCAAGTAACTGTCTCAGAAGGGAGAAAAGAGAAGGAAAGTGATGACAACTGAGAGTTTAATAAGTCAAAGAAAAGGCTCTGGGATACCTCTTTATTTACCCAAATGTTTCACAGTTAATTGAAAGACAACATGGAAGCATGGGAACTGGGATGACTGTAATTTGAAATTGTATGTGAAAACTCAGGAGAAATTAGTAAAACTTTCTGGGATATTTTACTCTACTGGTACTGTTAGGATTTTTGCTTAAGATTCTAGTAGTTCCTTAAAGTCAACAAAAACTTGGGGGTAAGGACCAATTGAAATTGGAATGTGAAAAAGGGGGAAGGAGAGAGAAGTTGATTGAATTTCTGGCTGACCTTGTAAAATAGAGATGAGGACCTGCTCCTTGGCTTTATAGATGGCTTATCTATACCTGCAACTTTTGGAATGAAAGACTTTGGCAATGAGGTCACTCATAGGCCAAGAATGTAAGGTGGAAACAGATAGTAAATTTAAGGTGCCATTCATCCCATCCATGGTCTAAGTACATGGCATTTCTTACCTCTTCCGAGCTCTTTAACTTGAAAACATGCTACATTAGTGAATATGCAGATTAACATTTACTTGACCTTTTGCTTATTCATATATCTTGTATTCTTGAGAAGGATCAGTAATCAAGCACAGGGGGCTAAAAAAGGTTCCCATTACAGCTTTGTTCAGCTCTGATTTTTCCTTGCCTCCTTTCCTAGCCATGACTTCGTGGTCTGCCGACTTAATGTTTGACCAGTTACTAACCTAAAATCTTCTGCCTGCAGATATGCAAAGCATCTTCCTTAGGTAACCCATACCATATTATTTCCTTGTTTCCACACTAGGACTGTGGGGCATTAATACAGTATCCATTACAAATTTATGCCACACAGCATTAACTGGGTCCTTTTCTTGATTCTCAAGTTTTTTTCTATTCATGTTAGTTCCCTAGATCAGATCATTCCTGACACTAGTTGTTCAATCGTTTTGGCTTTTTCCCCAGCTGCATTGTTCACCATCCCGTCATTTATCCTTTAATTTCACTAAGAAGATTGAGGTCATCTTTATTTGTAAGCTTCCTTGGCTCCCCTTCTTGATTCTTCATGACTTCCCAGCATCATTACCTCAATTTCTCTTTCTCTGTGGCATTAGCAGTATTTTTCCTTGCTAATGCTGCAGAGATAGCAGCTTATGGCCTGGTGCTGACACCCATTCTGTTGTTTCCCCAGTTTAGCCATTTTACCCTCCTTTCTAGGCATGTCACTTTTGTTTTTGAAAAAAAGAGTTCCCAGTTTTTTTTTTAAACTTTTTTGAATTGAAGAGGCAGTATGACATTTTAGATAGATCTCTAGACTTGAACTTGGGAAGTCCTGGATTTGAATCCTGTCTCAGATGCTTAATAGCTTTATCACTCCGGACTAGTCCCAATCTCACAAAGTCTTAGTTCTACATCTGTAAAATGACGGGGTTTTGGACTAGATGACCCCCAAGGTCCCTTCTAGCTCTTAACTATGATCCTATCATTTTCCTCATCTAGTATTTGGTCTAATTTCCTAAGCGGGGGTAGATTTCCAGATTCCTGGAAGCAGGAGTTGGGATGTATACCCAGATAAGGCAGATAAGAATCCTCATCTCCCACCTGTCTTTCTTCAGAGACAAAAATAGCCTCTGAAAGTAGAATAAGAGAAAAATATGGGGTAACTAACCAAATTGTATGGGTCTTTTCATGCTGTTAGATGAATTGCAAGTGAAATCAGTATGACCTGAGCATACCAGAAAACTGCCAATAGTTAGCTTGAGTCAGAGCCTTCTAGGGCACCTGGGGGATAACTCCCTTTGGTTTTAGGAAAACTAGACTAACCTCCACGATAAAGGGGAGCTCTGGCCTATCACATTAGTTATTGTTGGATAATTTTTGAGCAGCTAATGGACACCGTTATGAGCCATTTGGGTGATCTGTAATTTTGTTTTTTTCTGAACTTATGGGGAAAAAAACGATGTTGTGAAGAGGACCCCATCCCTTTTTTTTTTTTTGGCCTGGTACGTAAAGTGCAGTTTAATTGATGTTGTCAGCTTCAGTCTCTTCAGTTCAGGTTCCTGACTTTGGTTTAACTTCACTGAGCCACAACTTCTTCATATGTAAAATGAGGGGATTGAACTAGATTAGGAATTCTAGCCTTTTATGTGTCATGGACCCTTTTTCAGAATAATGTTTTTAAATGCATAAAATACATAAGAAAATAAAGGAAACTGGGTTGGCCAGGTGGCTCAGCGAGTAAGAGCACCGGCTCCTGTGTCGGGATGACCTGGATCATATCCGGGCTCAGATGCTCAGCACCACACCCAGAAATAACTGGCCGTGTAACCTTGAGCAAGTTACTTAACCCCGATTGCTTAAAAAAAAAAAAGAAAATAAAGGAAACCAATTATATTGAAATACAATTATCAAAATATTAAAAAACAGATTTGTAGATTCCAGGTTTAAGAACCTCTAAACTAGATGATTTTTTTCCCCCAAATCACTTGCGAGTAAATTATAGAAAGAAATAACCAGGGGCACTTTGATGTTTATTTGGCTCCACATGAGGTTATTTATTTACTTCTTCATATTTTGCCAGCAAGTAAACTGTGAGGAGATAGATGGTGGTGTCTTCTGTATGGCATAAGCTGATGGAGAGAATTTAGCATGTTTTCCCACCTAATTACATATATTTTAAATTTAAAAATAGCTAAGCATAAATATTAACTAATATTAACATAAGTATTATATTTAAATAAGATATAATTGGAGAGTGATTAAAAGAAATACAGATCCTTGCATAGGATGAATCACCTTTCTCACTGATTTTCAACTGTTTAAAACGACCAGTTGTATTGCCACAGGGGCAATAGCAATACTCTTTAACCAGAACCCTATTTTCTTCTGGGTTTTAGTTTACTGCTGTGTCTCAGCTGATGATTATTAGCTGTCATCATTTCTGCTAGCTTTCTGGGATTATCTGAACCCAAGACAGCCTCCATAGGAAAGGCCATGAGGACTTCTCTCTCTTGACTTACACTTCTCTCTCTTTCCAGTAATAGAACATGATTAAAAAGAGGAAATTTACTAAAAAAAAAAATTACTAAGAGTGCTATAAGGAAGAACTATTATCTGACATTTATATAGAGCTTTATATTTAGAAAAGCACCTTATCTAAGTTATCTCATTTGATTATTATTATCATCATTATTTTGCTTTTTGGAGGGGGGAAGGCAGGGCAATTGGGATTAAGTGACTTGCCCAAGGTCACACAGCTAGTAAGTGTTAAGTTTCTGAGGCTGGATTTGAACTCAGGTCCTCCTGACTCCAGGACTGGTGCTCTATTCACTGTGCCAACTAGCCACCCCTTATTTGATTCTTACCACAACAATGTGAGACAGGTACTTCAGGTTTGGTGGCAGCAGCAGTGGCAGTGAGTGTTATAAGAACAAATACTGTTTCACAGATAACAAAGATTTTTAATAGTCAGTCCTTTTCTTCAGTATCTACTCCAAGCTATTTGTCTTAGTGAACTTCTGGACTCTACTTAGTTCACTCCTACTTAACTTTCTTTTTCCTGGTCTTTGTTTTGTTACTAACTTAGTTCTTTCCCCTTTGCGACCTTCTTGGCTGGCCAAGGCTGCTGTTCTCAGCCCTCTATAATTTGCTTCTCTACCTTTCAATTATGGGGTGTGGCAGAGCTTAGGCAAGAACTTTCCTCCTATAATCACCCAGCTTAGGATACCTCACCCCTAACCCACTTGAGATGGCTTGGGAAAGGCCTGTTTTCCCAAAGTGCCAACAAGTAAGGACTCTTCTCTTTTTAGTTCTCAAAACTTCCATGACTACTGAAACTACCCTCTGTCTTGCCCAGAAACCTTTACTTCCTGAATCCTTTGTGAAATTTTTGCCTTCAGTGATCTCTGTTTGATCTAGTAGCCTCAAGCAAATTCTACTAATTGGATCTGTTTGCCTGGTTCTGCTCCTTATATCCAGTTTTACATCTACAAATGCCTAAGAGTCTGGAGATCTACACCCTTCACAGCATATATCTCCAGACTTACTGACTCTAGTTATGAATTGGTGTTCCCAGTTGGTTCCATTTCTCATTCCCATTAGTTAAGTTATTCTGGCAAACATATGGAAGGACCAGTGAGAACATACACATTTTTTTCTGCCTCCTAGATAGGGATCTGCTTATTTCCCCACCTCTGTATAAGTGGTGCCTCCACTTAGGGGTAGAACCTACAGAATATAGTATAGTAATTCCAGTGACAAAAATTGCCTGGATACATAGTAATAAATACTCTTACCTTCTCCCCCTTCTCAATAATCAGGTAAAGCCACTTCACTACCCAGCGTAATTTAGCCCCAGTTCCCTCTTTTATTTTTGCTGACAGAGAACCAACTTTCTCAAACTAACTACTGGCTTTATACTAACTTTAAAACAATGATAAAGTTTACTTGGCAGCCATTATATTTACAAGATTAGATATTTACTTGCTCACTATTAGGACCTAGGCTCACCTTTCATATTTACTAGACTGAAACTTTTAAACACCTTTAGCAGAGCATATTGCTTAAAAAGAGTATATAAAGTGAAATCTAAAATGAAACAAATTATTTAAGAAATGAATTTGTCGATCCTGCCACTGAATAGCCTTGTGGCCTTGAACAATTCACATTTCTCTGGGTACATATGCCAAGTGTTTTAATTCTAAAATGAAGGAGTTGGAATTTCTAAGGTCCCTTAGCCCAACAAAAAGTTAATCTCTTTAAATTAAGCATTCATTTATCTTATCTACTTATACTTTCCACCAAAATCCTGCTCTAATGTCACATCCTGATGTGGGGGTGACCCTGGTACCCCAAAGGTTCTGCTAGTCTCATAAGCTAGAAAAGTTTGGATATATCTCGAAATTATCTTAATTTTGTTCACATTTTATTAACTTTATTATTCATTTCAGTAAATCTCAACATGAAATATGTGAATAATGACAGACCTAAAGAATTTACCACAAGCTAAGTCCTCTTAGTTTTCTTTTTGTACACAATGGTAGTAATATTAAATAGTTACATGATTTTCTAAGGAAATAAAATATTCATCGGGTTTCCAAGTATCTTAGACAAACACGGGATAAGGAGACCTTAGAGGAGATGTAATCTGACTGCTCCTTTTTATTGCAGATGAAGAAGCTAAGGCAGAGACATATTGTATGACTTGCATGAGATCCCATGGCTGGTATCAGAACTAGCCCTAGAACCCAGGTCACAGAAATTCCAAACTAGAAGTGGCCTTAGAGTCATCATCTAGTCCATTTCTCTTGTAGATAAGTATTCTGAAGTTCAGAGAGTTGAGGTGACTTGTCAGAAGTCACATAGCTAGTTGGCAGGTAGGTGGTGCAGAATGCTGAACCTAGAGTCAGGAAGACGTGTATTCAGATTCAGTCTCAGGTGCTCATTCTCTGTGTGATTCTGGGCAAGTCTCTTCATAAGTTTCCTGAACTGTGGGATGGCTAATATAGCACCTATCTCCCAGGGTGGTTGTTGTTTGTCTTAGGTTCTCAAAGAGAACCATGACATTAGAGAGGTGATGCCATGACATGCAGGTAAGTGAGGGAGGGCTGTGCAGAGTCATCTGTGCTAATAACACGCTTCTGTGTGACCCTCTGTGTGACCACACTTATTATGAATTACTGAAATGACTAATGGCTTTCCCCCCATTCTTCTAGGTTTCTGTAACTGTTCTTCTACTTTAAGTACTTTTCATGTTTGGAAGTGAATTTTTTACATAATTAGAAAAACCAAGCAATTTTTAAGGGATCTGTGTCTTTATCTCTTTAACAACTTCACCATATCCCATTCCTATCAGCTGGCCAAAGAGAAATCACTGGGGAGTTTGGCAGCATCAGAATGTTGGCCAGGAAGTGTTGGTTCTTTAGGCTCTTCAGCTATTGTTCCCCTTTGAAATAAGCTATTCTCCCTGACCCACAGATATACTTCTTGTACCCTTTCCTGTTCACTCACCTGCCAATTTAAAGCATCGTTACTGTACAGTGACTGCAAGTAATGGGGTGAATTGATGTTTATATGATACATTGTCCAGTGAAAACTATTTTGCTTGAACATAAAAGAGGAAGATACAGTCTTTCTGATCCGTACTCTGTCTAAAAAGCCTCCAATCCAGAGCTACAGAGTTATACTCTGTTGTAATTGAACTTCCTTTTTGTTTTGAAAAAACAAAAGTTTTTTTGTGTCTTGCTTGGCCCCTCTCTTCTTGGAGAGGTAAGTGATAGGCTATAATCTTTGTACATTTGAATAGTGGGTTTTGCATGGGGATTTGGGGAAGGCACTGCTTTTTCTCCATGTCTGTGCCCTGCTAGACTTGCTTTTCTCTCTTCCTGATTGTGCCCTTCAACCTGATGCATTATCTTCACTTCCTCCTTCATCTCCTTAGGCTCCTCAATTTGGTGAATTGCCACCTCTCTCATGTCCCTAATCAAAAATCTACTACTCTGTTCAGACGCAAACTGAATTTGACTCATCACCTATTGGGTAAAGAAAGATATGAAAACACCTTGCTGGGACTTTTGTCTGTTTTCTTGTATATTGCCAGCCTGCCTGCTTTCTCCTTTAAACCTATTATTCAAATGCACAGTAGGTGGGACCTATGTCCTAAGGGATGGGGAAAAAGTTTAAATATTTCTGCTCTGCTCTAAGTGAAAGGCTTGAATCCTTTGCTCTCCTTGCCTTGGCCATTTTTTTCCCTTCTCTTTCTGAAATGGCCATAGTATTCTGTTAAAATTGTCAGCAGAGAAGAACATGGATCTATTAGGCATATGCACAAGAAACTGAATTTTAAGAAATAAGATTGAGCAGATTTTCTAGAAATGAAAATGTTACATATTTTTGTAAGTTGTCATTTTAAAGAAACTAAGGAGAAAAAAAAGGATTCAAAAGTGAGACCAGATCTTTCTTTAGTTTTCTATGTTGTATATTTAGGATTGGAAGTTTTTTGGGAATGGTTTAGTATTAACCAGTCTTTTATATTTTACACACACATTTAACCCTGAATCACTGTGGCTCTCATTGATTGGCCAACCATAAATCCCAGACCAAGCCCTAGTTGGTCATTGGGCCCTGAATGGATCAGCATATTGTAAGGATAAAAATAAGATATTTGTAAAGAGCTTTGCAAACCATAAAGCACTATAAAAATGTAGCAGCAGAACAAGGGCTACAACAACATAGTTCTCCTGATTCTCAGTCTCTTGCTATTTGCCCTATACCACACTTCTTCTCACTCTTCATTTTTATGCCTGCTTCATTTCAGGTGTCCTTTTTTTTTGCTTTTTGGAGGGGGAAGGCATGTCAATTGGGGTTAAGTGACTTACCCAAGGTCACATGGCTAGTAAGTGTTAAGTGTCTGATGTTGGATTTGAACTCAGATCCTCCTGACTGCAGGGCCAGTGCTCTATTCACTGAGCCACCTAGCTGCCTCAGGTGTACTTTTTATTTATTTATTTTTTTTAAGCAATTGGGGTTAAGTAACTTGCTCAAGGTTACACAGCCAGTTATTATTTCTGGGTGTGGTGCTGAGTATCTGAGCCTGGATTTGATCCAGGTCATCCCGACACTGGAGCCGGTGCTCTTACTCGCTGAGCCACCTGGCCACCCCTAAGCAATTGGGGTTAAGTAACTTGCTCAAGGTTACATGGCCAGGTGTTTCTGGGTGGGTGCTAAGTGTCTGAGCCCGGGATTCGATCTCCAGGTCTTCTCAACACTGGAGCCGGTGCTCTTACTTGCTGTGCTACCTGGCCGCCCCCAGGTGTACTTTTTAAAAAGGAATAAACTTGTATTAAGAGTTTGGTAAGGACTACAAAGCAATGCATGTAATCTAAAAGCAACTGTTTCTTTTCCCATATAAAAGATGTCTTTCTTTCCCTTGACTTATTGTCGTTGTTCTGCTTTTTCATTTTTTAAAATCCCAAATCTTTGAGTTATGTATTTCCTAATTCCCCTCGAATAGCCAAATTCAGGATCATCTCTTATTCTTTCCCCAAAGTAGGATATTGATTCATTCTCAATCTAATATTTGTGTTCTACAATCCTTAGGATGGAGGGGAATGATGAGGGATTATCAGGTCCTTGTATAACCTAATTTATGTAAATTGCTTCTAATGTGTATCTATATATGCTACAGTTTTTGAGGTTTCTAAGAAACTGGACATCTGAAAATTTAAAAAAAGCCATCAGGAAATATTTATTGAGCCCCAACTTAGTGTGACAGACTGGGCCATATCCTGTGTGGGGATACAAAGAATTGTATGACAGATTCCCTACTCTCAAGGAATCTGTAGAGACAAGATATACATATATGAAGATCAAATAATATTATAAGGCAGTACAATGGTGAATGAAGAAAGGGAGAGAAGGTGTGTGGTAATCTGGAGGTAGGAGAATACTTGGTGGGAATTTGGGCTAAGAAAGGGAAAACTGAGAAGGTTTGCTCAAGAGTTGTTGCAGGGATGGCCTGGAAGGCATAAGATAAAAAAGGGAAAATTACCATTGGGGTCTTGGTAGAGTGCTTTAGAAACTGGGGCTTAGAAAGTTGTAACTGTCAGTGCATCAGGAATCCATTATAAGACTGAATGGAGGGGCTTGATCAAAGTGGTGATTGGGAAAGACAACTTTGACTGAGGAAATAAAGATTTGAAGCAATTTTCCTAAAATGCAAACAAGCCCAATCATATCAATCATATCACTCAATAAACTCCAGTGGCTTCCTAATGCCTTGAAGAGCAAATACAAAATTCTCTGGAGTTCAAAGCCCTTCATAATCTAGCCCCACTCCTAACTTTTCCAGTCTTCTTACATTGTACTCCCTGCCACACATTTTTCAATATGATGACATTAGCCTCTTGTCTGGTTGTGATAGTAATGGAATATAAAGATCCCCCTGTATTGGCTTGGTTTTCAAATTGATTGTGTTAAAACCCAGAGCTTGTTAATCCCACCTGTGGGATGGACTTGTTGATGTGAAAAGAAAGTCCTGAACTGGGAGGAGCTGGTGACATAGATTTGGAGAGACAAGAGAGAGGCAGAAGAACTTTTTGGAAGCAGCACCCTCACGGAGGCACAGAGAGAGAGAGACTGAGAGGATTGTGGAGAGCCACTTTGAATCGCCCTGGACTTTTGAGACCTGTCCCCGGAGCTGCCAAGGACTGAGGAGACATGGCTGTTTTGCTGGTACTTTGTCTGTCTGTTTTGATGTTGTTTTGCCAGATTTGTCCACTGGTGAAAGACAGTCCTTTTGTTGAAGAAGTCCTGGAACCTGGCTGTTGGCTAAGAGCTCCTGAGACTGTCCTGCAGACAGAGAGTGAATACTGTCCACTGGTGAAGGGCAGTGCTGTTGTTGCAGGGGTCTGGGAACCTTTTTGTTGGTTCAGAAGCCCTGAAGAAGGATTTTCTTGTTGTATGTTTACAGAAATCCTGGGAGAGGGTTTTGCTAATGTTTTCAGGGGTTCTAGGATTGTTCTGCAGACAGAAGATGAATTAATGAAGAGACTGGCAATGTATCTTGTGGCCTTGCTAAGCCTTGTCTCCCCAGGAATAGGATTGCTGAGAACTTGCCTCTTGTCAAGATGAAGAAAAGACCTCCATTTGCGTATTAAGTGCTGTGCTTAAACTTGATTGTAACTCTGGGGTAGATTCAATTGTGATCCAGGGGTGGGGAACTTTTGACCTTTTTGTGTTCTATGGTTGAACAAATGAATGTACTTTACTTATGTTTGGAAACTAATCTCCATTTGAGAAGAGGGGCTTTGTGGTGGACTAAATGAAGGCACAGCCTAGGGGTGGAGTAGTATTTAGAACAGGGACTTTGTAATTGATTGAATGAATGGAAGGTCCTGGGGTGGGGTAGTACTTGGAGATTATTTAATCACACTTAGTAAATGCTATATTTTGAATGATGTCATATTTTGATCTTCTCTGTTCTTGGTTGGTCACTGAATAAAATGGAGAGCACCTATGCTGGCATTACATTACACTGGTCCATGAAAAAAAAACAACTCCATCTCTAAACTCCAGACATCCTGGTTGTCCCACATGCCTGGAATGTGCTCCCTTTTCAGCTCCAATTACTGACTTCCCTTGCTTCCTTTATATCTCAACTAAAATCTCATTTTCTACAGGAAGCCTTCTCTAACCCCTCTGAATTCAAGGGCCTTCCCCCCGTTAATTATTTCCTATTTATCCTGTACATGGGGGCAGCTAGGTGGAACAGTGAAAAGAGTGCCGAGCCTGTAGTCAGGAAGATTCATCTTCATGAGTTCACAAATGACTTCAGAATACTTTACTAAGCTGTGTGACTCTGGGCAACTCACTGCCCTGGTTTCCTCATCTGTAAAATGAGCTAGAGAAGGAAATCAAGTGCAAGCCACTTGAGTATCTCTTTTGCCAGGAATATCCCAAATAGGGTCATCAAGAGTCAGATACAACTGGACAACAAATTTATCCTGTACATATCTTGTTTCCTATTTATTTGTTTGCATGTTGTCTCCCTGATTAGACTGTAAGCTCCTTGAGGGCAGGAACTTTCGACTCTTTTTGTATCTTAGGCTTAGCACAATGCCTGGCATATAATAGGTACTTGTTAAATGTTTATTAATTGATTGATTGGATGCTAGAGGCAGAGACCTTTGGAATAAGAGGATGGTGGTAATATAGTTCAGACCATGTTGTGAACTGAAACTTTCATCAGATCTTATAGTGGCTGGCCCAAGCTGAAATTTCCAGTTCTTTTCTATCCTAGACTTTCTGGGAGTTAATTGCTAAGGATGGTGGAATGCTTTTCATCATTGGGTCATGAAACCAAAGGAAGTCCCTTCAAGATCAAAAGGAAGTATTTAAAATTCTTAGAATATTCCCAACTCATGTGAAAGGAAAATCTGCAACAGCTCAATTGGGTAGTTTTGCTACAATGCCAAAAATAAATAAGAAGGTAGTAGAAATGTTTAAAGATTCAGAAATATAAATGCTAGTGGTTCATTTGCTGAGGGAGCAAAATCAAAGGCAAGTGATGTCAGCGATTGGTTAATTATAGAAAGAGAATACTTCAAAACGAATAATACATAATTTCTAGAGGATTCAAAAGTAGGTTTTCATGGTTTAGTAATTTATTTACTCCTAAAACAGGAATAAATAGGTAAAATTTTAAAACACAGTTCATCCTTTCACGTGCTTCTTTTCAGATAGCTCATGCTTATTTCATTGAAATGGGGATTCTGAGCTCAAACTGGACCTGGACCACATGAGTATACTCAACAGAGTGGAGAACAGATTCTTCAAATATTTTGTACCTAAGTGTGCTTAAACACAGCTGTATCTGGAATGGGAGCCCTTGACATTTCCAGACAACTTTGAGCATTCTTACCAGTGCCTAACTCAGCAAAAATAAAACAGAAAACCCAAAGGCAGCCACTCTTCTGATCTTTTTCAAACAGAATGACCAGGTTCTGGGCAAGTCCTACATTTACCCCAGAAGTTATGCACTTCACCTTGCTTAGTGGAAATGGTGGGGAAATGCAAAGCTTGGTCCTCAGAGAGTGGACAATTCCCTATGTCTCAGCTCCACCATTCTTTATTTTTTTGTTGGCTGCACCGTTTCATCAGTTTGGGTGGTGTAATTGGTAGGGATTTACTCAAGCAGTATTGACTCTGAGTCCCTAGCTAGGGACATCCTGCCTCTTCTCTGAACTTGCTATATTTCAATGAGCCTTGGCTTATAATGATGTCATTCTATACAACACATGCAATATATGTGAAATATATACATACATATATATGTGCATACATATTCATGGATACACTATATATATCTATTTCTTCAAATAGAAGGATGACTTTTTCTATTCAGTGAAAGATTAGAAAAATATGTTATTGTAGGAGTCTTTAAAATATTTTTATACCAGAATGGCTCACAATTTATTCTTTATTTTATATTCCTGGAGGATTATTTTTGATTACCACAATTAAGAGTTTCTTTTTTTTTCTGGTTCACTGAGTTTATTATCCTAGTGTGAAAATCTTCATAGGAAATTATAGATTGTGATGGTTTATCTATTGAGTACATGCTCCTGTGCTCTGAGGAAACTTGCCTTCTTAGTAATAAGGTCTTCTGGGAAAGGGTCATTTTGGGGGCAATTCCACTGTGAAAAAGCACTTAGTTCTTTCTTTTTTATTGACTAGTTTCTCTTGTACTAGCATAAACTTTCTTTCTCACTCCTTCATATTAGGTGTAATATTATTTTTTTTAATGTACCATGAAAATTGTTTTCTTATGGACATCTTCCCAAAACATCTCTTTCACCTGCCCCCTTCTCTCCACTCACCCAGTCACCACACTAGTTCAGTCCTTCATCATCTCTCTTCTGGACCATTTAAGTAGCCTTCTAGGTGGGCCCCCTGACTCCAGACCTTCTCTTTTCCAGTCCTTCCTCCACATAATGGCCAAATACTTATTCCTAAAGCACATTTCTGAGATTCTTACTCCTGTTCCCCAGAGCTCCAGACACTTTCTACTTCTTCTATTGGAAAAAAATACCAACTTCTCTGACATGTAAAGCCCTCCACAGTATGGATCCAGCCTATCTTGTGTGTTACACAATTACACTATGACAGTCTATTATATATGCCTCCACACACTCTACACTCCAGCCAGCTTGACCTCCCTGTTGTTCCTCCTGCATGATATTCTGTCTCTTATCTCTGTGTCTTTGCATAGGCTGTCCCCCAATCCATCACTTATGTCTCATAGAATCCTTAGATTCCTTTAAAGCTCATCTTCAGTGCCATGAGGATGCCTCCTCATCCCCTCAAATGTTAGTGTCTTTTCACAATTACTTTGCATTTTAAAACCATTTCCTTAAATGGAAAGAAGGAAGAAAACAGGCATTTATTAAGCACCTGCTATATGCCAGGAACTGTACGAAATGCCTTACAGATATGACCTCCTTTGATTCTCACTTCAATCCTAGAAGGGAGGTGCTGTTGTTATCCTCATTCTACAGCTGAGGAAATGAAGGTAGACTGAAGTAAGTGACTTGCCAGGGTAACACAGTTAGTGTATGGGTTTGGGATTTGAACTCTGGTCTTTCTGACCTAGCCCTCTAATCCGCTGGGTCACTCAGCTGTGTACATGTGTATATGGTGTATGTGTCTCTTCTTCCTTTTGTCCAATATAATGGAAGTTCTCTGTTGGGGAAGACTGATTTGTTTTTTTTTCCTTCCTTCCTTCCTTCCTTCCTTCCTTCCTTCCTTCCTTCCTTCTTTCTTTCTTTCTTTCTTTCTTTCTTTCTTTCTTTCTTTCTTTCTTTCTTTCTTTCTTTCTTTCTTTCTTTCTTTCTTTCTTTCTTTCTTTCTTTCTTTCTGCTTTTTGGAGAGCAATTGGGGTTAAGTGACTTGCCCAAGATCACATGGCTAATAAATATTAAGTGTCTGAGGCTGGATTTGAACTCAGGTCCTCCTGACTCCAGGGCCAGTGCTCTATTCACTGTGCCATGTAGCCTCCCCTTAAAATTTTTTTTTATTGCTTTTTTGTTTTTGTTTTCATGCCTCTACCTCGAATAGTGCCTGGCACATAATAGACCCTTAAAAATACTTGTTGATAGATTGAATGACCATCATCTTCCTCCATTAGATAAAAATTAGATGTAATTCATAGCCTTTGGTGCTTATGATATACTCAAGTACTGGATTTTCTGCTTTCTGAATCACAACTAGAGAAGCATTTTAGTACTGTGTAGAATAGGCAGGTCACCATTCACAGCTACCATAAGGGCTCAGAATGCGCTTTTTCCAGTTACTGTTTTCACAAGACATATTCAGGTAGCTCGTAAAGGTAACAGGTAAAGCGTTGATGTTTTCCACATTGTAGTGATTGCCAAGCACTTCCACCCACCCTTCATAGAACCCAGCCTTGTCAGATAAATGAAGATGGACCAACAGCAGGCCAGTATCATCTCAGCCACATAATTTTTCAGACCCACCTTTACATTATAGTTTATGAATTTATGAACATAAACTACATAGACATATCTCTTTCTCTATGGGCATTAATAATTTGAATATTTAATAAATATTAATAAATAATACTAATACATAATAGTCTTTCTTGTTGACACTGACCATCATCCTGTATTTTGTTGTGTTGCGTTTGTTTAATCCTGAATTGCCAAGCGTTACATGAATAATAATCAATTTATCTGTTTTTCCTTTTCTGGACCTTCATTTAATACCTCATAAAATAGACCTTATTTCTGATAACTCTCACAAATCCTGTTCTGTTGAATGGAAGCCCACACCTGAGGTTTCAGACAGGCTAGAGGGCCCCCTAGAGCTATAGAAATTATGATTTGCGTAAAAACAAGTTCCCTTGTAAAGAAAAGAGTCAACCCATGAATGTTCTAGCCTTATTGCTTAACCAACCAACTCACCTTTTAAACTTCTGACTCTTTTAATTTGTGTCAAGGAGAATGTGTTTAATCTGACAGTTCAAAGTAGGATTATAGGTTAGAAAGAAGAAATAGAAAAATAGGACAAAATATACTCTAGATCTCCACAAGGGGGCCCTCTTGCTGTGATTTTTAAAAATCTGAGTGATTTAGAAATGAAGAAATTTCATATCACTATATTAGATAGATTTTTCTTATGTCTTTTAATTTTTTAACAGCATGCAGACCTCTTAAAAGTGTTGCCTTTAAACTCTATAGAATAGTAATTTTAAAACTATGATTTTACTTTTGTATATTATAAATATTAATTAAATATTTGAAATAGGGTAATGCAGTATGAGATCTATTTGACATCTGCTAAGCTAAAAGGACTTTTTAAAAGGACTGTGCAATAGAAATGTGAAGAAAATATAAGTACTTTTTAAGTGGATAATTTTTTTTTTAAATATCTAATAGCATTTGTATTAATACATAGTACTGTTTTTTCTTTATTTTCCAATGGGTAGAGGATTTTAAGTTGTACTAATTTAGTACCAACTAGCCTGGTGTCATTTCTGTCTCTATTTCCTTTCCCAATATAAGGTTCAAAGGTTTATAGTATTGATCTCCAGTAAGGTCTAGGAAGTCTTTGAATATTGGCAAGCAATATTGAGAGAAACCTACAGCCTCGCTAGGACTTCAGCTCAAGAGTTCATATGTATTTATGTTTTCCAAGCACCAGCTCAGTTAAATTTGGAGAGACTCATCACCAGAATCTAGTCACTAAAAAAAGGCAGAGATGGGCCAAAGACAGTAGTGCAGAGGTTTTTAACATGGGGTGGGTCCATGACACTAATTGGCCCATGTATAGATTCCATGGGGTGTGTGAGCTTGGATGAAAAAAAATTGCATTTTTATTTTCATTAACCCTTACCTGAAATGAAAGTATTTCCTTTGGTTCTGAATCTAGGCATCTTATTCTGAGAAGGGGTCCTAGGCTTTACCATCTGGTCAAAGGGCTCCGGTGACACCTAAAATGTTTAAAAGACCTACAGTAGGGGAAATGCTCACACTGAAGAAATCATATATACTCTAAATACTTACAAAATATATTTCAGACATACCACATTGCCGCAAGACTTACTGACACCACAGTTTCTTTGTCCCATATTATTCTGTCTCACAGCTTTCTGTCTTTTCCTGATTACCTCACCCTCTCTTGGAGCTCTCAGCCTCTCATGAAAACCTTTCTTAGAGCTGATGGTTATTTAGGGCCTTTCCTGAGATATTTATGACTGCCTTTATTGATTATAAACATTGCCAGGAGTCAACAGATTATCTTTCTAAACAAAATTCCTCTGACTAAACTAGGTTGACATAATTAGGAAGGTAGCCCTTCTCTGTTTGTACATAGTTAAGCATCAAGTTTTGTTTTGTTGTAGCTAAGCTAGTATAGGGATAGGGATTACACCTGGGATTTCATTGGTATAAGGAGCTCCTACGTGGATAAACTTCTACCATTGCAGGTTACATGACTTGCCCAGTGTTACATAGCTGGACTTGAACAAGGCAGGACTTGAACCCAGATTCTTCTGGCTTTGAGGCTGGCTCTTTATCCACTATACCACTCTTGCCTCTCTGTATGTATGAATTACAATATCCTAAACAAATATCAAATGCATGTTTTAAAAATATTCCAGAAATTTTTTTGAAAAAAAACTTTACTTTTTATCAAATCTCCAGCTAAACATCTTTAAATTATGATACAAGAACTATATTTCAGTCAGAAAATAAAGAATTACTTTTGGATGATAACTTAAATCTAGACTAATGAAAGTAAAAGATAAATTGACCACACACTTTAAATTAGCATATACTCTGGGTAGGGCTATCTGATGTGGACATGAGAAAGGTGGATGATGGAGAAGGATAGGAGGGAGCAATCTTTTTGTCATCCATCATTCTTGTTTGGCACTGTTCAATCTTTGAATTGCTTGAGATCTAACACTATCCAAGAAGGTCAAAGGGACCTTGCCATTTCTTGGGCAGGAACTAAATGTATATCAGTTGCTGCCTTTTGACCTGGAGGTTTCAAGTAAAACTTGGAATTTCTCATTTATGTAGTATGTTGTTCCTACTCAGGAGGAACCTGGGAAGTTCAGAAGCTGGCGCTATCCCAAGGAATGGCTTCCTCACAAGAGAGAGAATGCCAGTCTTTCCTTACATTCTTTCCCTAAACATTTTTCAATCTCTGCATATGGGCACATATGTACAGTTTATGAGTCATATGCAATCATATCCATGTACAGCAAGCCAGACTGACTGAAGCAGCAGGGAACCTGAGAGAGAGAGATAGGAGGAAGTGTGTGCCAGGCAAGTCAATCTGCCATCATCACTACCACCATCTTGGCCACTATCTCCCCTTGAACCCTGATGAAGATAACCTAGGACCCTAAAACCAAGAGCCTTGGGAATAGCAGTATCCTTCAAACCACCAGTCCTGTCCCTGTGGCTAGCATCAAGAGGAGAAATGATTGTGGAAATGATAATCTCCCCTTATCACTATCAGCAATAACTACTGACCAAGTGTCACCAATGGTCAGATGGGCACATGAACCATAGGAGTGGGAGCATACCCCTAAAACACTGGTCCAGCTTCCAGCCCAGCCCTTGCAGCCATCATTGTGGGAGGAGGTTCTTGTGGCAAAGGATCTAGCCATCCTCATCAACTAATTGCCAACCAACTGCCTCTCACAAAACAGGCAAGCCAGCCTAGCTGAAGCAGCAGGGCATCCTGATGGGGAGACAGGAGGCAACATGTACCACACAAGTCAAGGCACTACCAATACTCTGACTATGATCTTCCCTGAGACCGCAACAGACCCAGAACCCAAGAGTCTTGGGTATACTAATGCTACCAGCCCAGTGTCCATAGGTACAGAGACATCTATTAAAGACCCTGGGAAGAAAGTTCTTGCCACCAAAGTCCTTGGAATCATCAAATGGTTCAACGTCAGAAATTGGTATGATTTTATCAGTGAAAATGGCATTCAAGAAGAGGCATTATGATCTGCTTTGCTGCTATACCCTAAGGACTATGGGGCCTTTCTATCTGACTTGCAGTTAAAAATTCCACATGTTACTTCCCCACTAGAAGGTGAACTCCCTGAGAGCAAAGACTACCTTACTTTCCTGTTTGTATCCCAAAGCTTATCCTTTGCCTTCAGGAAGCACAATAAATGCTTTGTTCCCTCATTCATGTACCATATCCATGTATAAAATAAATAAAATATAGTAGATCTTACATGTGTTTTATTATATGTAGGTCATCTCAGAATTCAATAAGCTGCTCTAAGCTGTACAACTGTGGACTAAATGGTTGATATATTCACCCAGTGGTGTTAAATAGTCTTGTCATTATCTGGATAGTCCAAACACCTCTGCTGTAAATTACTGCCACTTCTAAATGCCTGATTCATTCTCCATACAACCCCATTTTTTTCCAGTAGAACAGCTTAGCATGGTTTCACTGTCCTCAATTTTGGGCTCCTGGATGACCTAGGGTGAATGGGACTACATCTTGGTCCTAGGGGTTAGGGTCCATGGGAAGCTTGGAGACCCCAAAGATAGAGTAGCAGTCAAAATTATACTCCCTCTTAATTCAGCCCCTCTTCCTCATCCTCGTTGATTGGATCAACCCTGGTAACCTGGTAGATCTAAATTCAGTGTCTACTGAAGGTTGGGAGATCCCACTTTTGCATCCATTTCTTGCTCTAGATTGTTACTCTGTGGTTCATCCTCTGGATACAACTGTCCAGATGAATTGTTTTAGGAAGATTTTGTGAGGCAGTCCTACAAATCTCCTGTTTTCCTGACCATCTATTTATTCTCCAGGGAGTCTAACTAGGGCAGCCAGATGCCAGAGTGGATAGGACATTGGCCCTGGAGTAAGGAAGACCTGAGTTCAAATATGACCTCAGGCACTTACTAGCTGGGTGACCCTGGGCAAGTCACTTCACCCTGCTTGCCTCAGTTTCCTCATCTGTAAAATGATCTGGAGAAGGAAATGGCAAACCACTCCAATATCTTTGCCAAGAAATCCCCAAATGGAGTACGAAGAATTGGACGTAACTGAAATGATTGAACAACAACAAAATTTACCAGTTCCCTTACGGGCAACAAATATTTGTAGCATATTTTCTTTGAAGGTCACCAGCCATTTTATTTTTAAAAAAATTATTTATTTACTTTTAGTTTACAACATTTAGTTCCACAATCCCTTGAGTTTAAAATTTTCTCCCCCTTCCTCTCCCCTGCCCCCCATGGTGGCATGCAATGAAATATAAGATCTACAAATACCTTCACATTAAACATTAGTCAGGTTGTAAAGAAGAATTATAACCAGTGGAATGAACATTGGGAAAGAGGAAACGAAACAAAACAAGAAAAAGAAACAGAGCAGGTAGTTTGCTTCAGTATATATTCACACTCTGTAGTTCTTTCTTTGGATGTGGATATCTCTTTTCATCATGAGTCTTTTGGAGTTGTCTTATAATCTTGCATTGCTGAGAGGAGCCCAGTCCATCAAAGTTAGTTTTCACACATATGTTGGGTCTGTAATTGTGTACAAATTTATTCTGGTTCTGCTTTTCTCACTCAAAATCAGTTTATATAAGTCTCTCCAGATTATTATGAAGTCTGTCTGCTCCTCATTTCTTATAGCATAATAGTATTCCATTACATTCATATACCACAACTTGTTCAGCCATTCCCCAATTGATGGGCATCCCCTTGATTTCCAATTCTTTGCTACCACAAAAAGAGCTGCTATAAATATTTTTGTACATACAGGGGCTCTTCCCACTTCTATGATCTTTTTGGGATATAACCCTAGAAGTGGTATTGCTGACTCAAAGGGTACGCACTTATCTATAGCCCTTTGGGCATAGTTCCAGATTGCTCTCCAAAATGGGTGAATCAGTTCACAACTCCACCAACAATGCAGTAGTGTTCGATTTTTCCACATCCTCTCCAGCATTTATCATTTTCCTCTTTTGTCATCTTAGCCAGTCTGACTGGTGAGATGCACCAGCCATTTTCTTGAGCTATTTTGTAGACTGATAAACTCCCCAATCCCCCAACTTTTTGACATGGGATTGTTATCCATTGGTGTGCAGACTTTTGTTTTCTAGGAAAATCAAGATTTCATAGTAGGACTTTATATTTTGGCTGAATAGCCGACAGTGAATTAGAGTATTATAATAATGCTTATTCCTCTCCATGTTCTTTTCAGTTGAGGCTATAATTTAGAGGTAGGTTTCTCAGTTGAATGGTATATTGGGCTTTTAATATGTTCTATCCTCTAAAACTCCAAAGCTAAAGTCTCTTGCCCAAATATTAACATTTTTAGAATATAGCCTCTAGCAAAATTTCTTGTGGCATTGTAAGTATATATTAATTGAAAATGCCTCATGCTGATTTCACTAAGCTTTCTGCTTAGGCTCCAGTATCCCTACCATTTTTTGTTTTCAGTAGGATATGATTAAAATTTTCCAGCTGTGGGTCTCCTTGAAGGACATGTGGCATAGTTCTAGATTTTAATTCCTTCTAGACTGAGCTCCCACTTGAGTTACTTTCTCTCAAAATCTTAACCCTGCTCTTCAGCATAAATAAGTCTTGGCAGGAAGACTATATGCAAAGAAACATTTCTCCCCAATAACACTTTGGTCGTTATAGGAGTCTGCTGTTATGGTTTGTTGAGCTCCTAGTTAAACAAATGATCACTCTGAAAACTGGTAGGGAAGCTGACTATAACTTTGGGACGCACTGTACTTCTGTGTATGGAAACTGGATAAAATGTTAAAGCTAAGGATATAGCTGCCATTGTCTTCCCCCCTCTTTTGTTTTTCCTTTCTCACATTCTTAATTTCCTTGCCACTTCTCCAATTTTGTATCTTGACTATCACAAGATTTCTGGTCCAACTACTTACATCTAAAAATATATCCCTTATTAAATATTGCCATTCATGGTGCCTCATTATGGCTTGGTGGTGATCCTAGGTTCTCAAAGACTCGACCAACAGCTCAGCTAAGTGCAATCAGGTTCATCACTTTAATCTGGTGACCATGAGGTGATGACTCTTTTTCTTCCCCTGCTCATAAAGACCATCTTTAAAGGTAAGAGCAGTCATGATCTGTGTTGATGGAAGACACACCCACAAATGGAATAATTGTATTTTGGAGCAAATAACATAGCAAGATATGTATATAAACCCCAAACTCAGAGAAGCAAGCTTTCAGGTTACTTATATTTATTTTGTTTCAATATTTTTTCACTAGGTGGAAAACAAAAGAAAATCTCCATATTTTAAACAAATATAACCTGGTCAGGAATTGAATTTACATTCTAATTACATTATAATAAATCAGGAATGTTTGTGATGGCACCCAGCATACAGTTCAAAACCACAACATGTATAACAATAATAATAAGAAAATTTGTTGGTCAAAATGTTGTAATAGCAACTAAAAATACATGAATAAATTTTAATATTGAGGCAGGAAAGAGCAGACATACAGTGTATATTTGAGGCACATGTATCATTTAAACAGGAGCCAGAGTTATAGAGCTAAAGATTAGAGTGTGATTTAGAGATATATTCTGCTCTGTATGCACGTGCATCTCTTCCATTAGCATTAATAGAATTTGCATGCGCACAGTCAGAGAAAAGAACAGAAATTTGTCGAGAGGGAAAGAGGAATGATTTTAAACTTTGCCTATAATTCCCCAAGCGTGGGTCTGTATTATTAAAAGCTTTGTGAAAGGCCTTAATTTAGGGACTGAGATATAGAAACTCTGTATCAAACTACTATGAGTATACTTCGTTTATATTATTAGAGAAAGCATAGTCAAGCAAACTAAAAGCTTTGCTTTTTAATGACTAGACTTTGAGCTCATGATGATTCTACAGCAGTGAGGAGGGCAAAATACATGTATTGTATATACTGTAACCTCATTGGTACTGCTCCTGAAGTGTTGATATTTTAAAGTCATTGTTTATGCTATTGGTCCAAAAAACCAGTTGCATGTATTTTGGGAGACAGAACATTAAATATATGCTCCCTTATCTAGGTTTAATAATATTAGTGCCATTTTGGAGCCATTTAAAAAATATAAGGTAATTGAATCCAGTTGCTAGACTTATAGACTAGAAAACTAGCTTCATATGATCCCAAGACAAGCAATTATAGAATTGGCTAAGGGGATGGGAGTTGGAGGAAGGTACAATAAATTTGCACCTGTACTCTTTTCCTATCTCTTGTCATCAGGCACCCATCACCACCATACTGTCCTCTCTTTAGACTTTGATAACTCATCCAGGTTTTCGTTTCCTTCAAGTGCTTCACTATCTGAAACTACCCTTTTTCAAATAAAATCAAAACCTTTCATTTCTTCATTGAAATGTTAAGAACATCAACAGTTTTTTTTGATGAAGAAATCAAAACTATATTATATATATATGTATATAAATATATATATATGTATATATATATATATAGTCACATGGAAAAATGCTCCAAATCAGTATTGATTAGACAATTGCAAATTAAAACAACTTTGAGATACCATCTCATGCCTTTCAGATTGACTAAAATGATAGAAGGGGGAAAATGACAATTGTTGGAGGAGATGTGGAAAAATTTGGACTTTAATATATTGTTAGTGGAATTGTAAACTGATTCACCCATTTTGGAGAGCAATCTAGAAGTATGCCCAAAGACTTATTAAACTGCTTATACCCTTTGACCCAACAATACCACTATTAGGTCTGTTTCCTAAGGTGATCAGGGAAAAAGGAAAAGAACTTACATGTTCTAAAATATTTATAGCAGCTCTCTTTGTGGTGGTAAAGAACTGGAAAGTGAGGGGATGTCCATTTATTGGGGAATGACTGAACAAGTTGTGGGATATGATTGGAATGCAATACTACTGTGTTGGAAGAAATGATGAGCTGATTTTAGAGAAACATGAAAAAACTTGCATGAAATAATGAAAAGTGAAATGAGCAGAACCAAGAATGTTGTATACAATAGCAACAATATTGCATAGTATGCATAGAATGGATTGACATATATTTATAAATCTGTCTCAAATGGTGGCCTTCTGTAGTGTGGGGTGGAGAAAGAGGGAAGGAGACAGTTTGGAACTTAAAATGTAACAAAAATAAGTAAAATAAAATTTTAAAATGTTAAAAAGGAAGCTGGTCAAAGTAATTCATACTAATATATGAATGCCTCATAGGCTTAACCCTCTTAGGAGTACTTGAATTTTAAAAGAGAAATTTATTTACCAAATTAATCTCCAGTTGATGGAAGAGGACATCTCTTTGAGATAGAGAAGCATCTTGGGGTTCTTTGGCCTACAGTGATGTGATTATCTTTCCACATAGCAGAGAAATAGTAGCATACTATTATTAATTCTAAAAAAGTAGCCTTCTACTACAATTTAGACTATTTCTGAAAAAATTCAACCACTCCTGAGGTAAACTTTTGCTATATAAGAAAAAAAATGGGTCTAGATGTACCTAGCTAAATGTCTATCAGGTCATTCCCTCAGGCTGATGGCCAAGTCACGGAAAGAATCGAGCACACTAGAACAGCAATTCTATTGTGAATTTGGGATAATGGGTTTGCCTCTGGAAACTTTCTAGCTTATCATTGTTCTTTACAAACTGTGGCTTCCACAGCTAAACACAATATTCTAGATGGGAGTCTAGCACTAACTGCTGGAAAACCAGGTAGATTTGCATATTGTCAGGGAACTTTATCCAAAAGACCACTGAAATTATGCCTTGTCCCATTGGAAGAGGTTGATTTGCCAGTCATCCAACTCCTGTGAAGATGGGCTGGTACCGGCCTTCCTGGACGATGGCCAAACCTTGTTGCTGGTCTGGGAAACTTTGTCAAGGGTGTGGCCATAGTCAAAAGTATTTTATATATTACTTTGCTGATTTCTGAAATCATTTGTAGGCCTTCCTGGGGAAAGTTCCAACTTTTCTTGGGATTAGTGCTGGGATAGTGATATGAATTGTAAAGGATTAAAAAAGGTGATGGAATCTGTAATTTTATTTTTAAATTGAATTTTAAAAAATAACAAGCATTTTCACCTTCCTACCCCTGATCCCTACATTTAGGGAAAAAAAAAAGAAAAAGGAAAACAAAGCCATTGTAACAAATATGCATTGTCAAACAAAAGAAAATTCCCAGAAGAAGCTTTGCAGTTAGTTCTCTGTAACCTTGGGTGGTCATGGCATTGATCAGAGTTCTCAGAGTTTTTCAAAGTTGTTTGTTTTTAATGAAATTGTTGTCATTGCATAAATTGTTCTGGTTTTGCTCACTTCACTCTGCATCAGATCATACAAATGTTCCCAGTTTTTCTGAAATCTTTCCCTTTATCATTTCTTATGGCACAATAGTATTCCAATACATTTGTATATCAAATTTTATTCATCCATTCTGCCAATTGATGGATATTTCCTTAGTTTCCAGTTCTTTGTGACCACAAAAAGAGCTGCTGTAAATATTTTTGGTGCACATAGGTCTTTTTCCTCTTCCTTTGATCTCGTTGGGCTATAGACCTAGTAGTTGTAACCCTGGGTCAAAAGTTATGTATATTTCAATAACTTTTTGAGCATAGTTAAATATTGCTTTCCACAATGCCTGCAGCAACTCACAGTTCACCAAAAGTACATAAATGTGCCTGTCTTCCCACAGCCACTCCAACGTTTGTCATTTCTCTTTCTTGTAAACATTGCCAAGAGGATAGGAGTGAGGTAGAACCTTAGAGGTGCTTTAATTTTCATTTCTTTATTTATTAGTGATTTGGAGCATTAAAAAATATGACTGAGACCCCTTCTCAGAATGAAACGTCTTCTCAGAATGTCAAATCAACAGGATTTAAAAAAAAATTCTTACTATGTGCCAGGAACTATGCTGAGTGATGGGGATACAAATTAAAAAAAACACATGACTAGCTTGAATGTCTTCCTTTGGGAACATAGCACAATGGCATAGTGGATAGAGTGCTGGACTTGGAGTCAGTTACTGGCTGTGTGATCCTGAGCAAGTCACAAAACCACATTGTAACCCCTTGAATGTGGGAAAGGAACGTTAGGCAACAAAGATGAAGGTATGTAGCTTAATTGACCAAAAGACTCATGGGAGATAATACATTTGCCTCATGGGAGATAATACATTGCACCTGGTACAGAGGTTGTTGCAAGGGAGAAATGAGATAGTAATTGTAAAGCAAATAGCTATTAGCACATAGTAGGCATTATATAAATGTTAGCTATCATTATTATTACATATGTTCTCTTATTTGATTCTTATAATCCACCTTGTAATGTAGATATTATTTCAATTTTATAGCTGAGATTGCTGAAGCTCAGAAAGGCCATAATCACATGGCTAGTTAGTGTTGGAAGTAGAATTAGAATCTTTTTCTTCCTGATTCTAGATCTTTTTACTATCCCATGACCCTTGGCATATGGTGTGGAAAGGATGATGAAGTCCTTACTGTAATCCAGACATTTTCCAAAGGCAAGCTTTAGCTACAAGTTTTAACTTTAACTTTTTCTGTGGGTAACACAGAAAAAAAAAATCTTTCTCCAGGAAGCCACTTCAGCCTGGGCATTCCCAACTTGTAAGTGCCCTCATAACCGATGGCCCCTGGAGGAACCTCAATTTAAAGGGGGAGCCCTCTCCATTTCTCACCAGATCACAATCCAGAATCCCCTATCGTGCCCCATTCTAGTTACTCATGGTAATCCTTTGGGGGTCAGGGCTTTAAGAATGACAAACCAGGGTTTGGCAGAGTGATCCCCAAGTCAACAGTTAATGTGGAGATTTCACTTATAAGAGTAACTTGAGCTATGCCTGCTTTATCATTCTTGAATATATCTGTAATCATGTCCCTAAGTCTTTTGACAAATGAGTCCATTAGAAATACACGTTCCAAGCTAAGCACTGACTCACTGTCTGGGAAATGTTAGAGGAATGAACTCTACCATTGTCTAAGATTCCACATCAGTCCTTTGGCAGTCTTGGCTTAAACCGTGTCACCACAGATTTCCCTTAATTACAAAAACAAAATTCTCAAATGCATCCAGCAGGGGGCTCTCTCCTATTATCATTGGCATCCATTGTGGGGCAGATCCTGATAGGTAAGAGTTTATCAGGATTACTTCAGATTAGTTATGGGGGATTCACAGGGACAGAGCTGGAAACAGTTTGACTTTGGCTAAGAGCCCAGGCAATTCTTCCTGTTGGTCAGAAAATCTTTTTGGTGGCCAGAACCGCTTGCCTGAGGTTGGAAAACATGTTCCAACAGTAGTTGGAACTAGTCTTTTTTTCTTTGGGGGTCTGCCAGTTGCAGGCAGAACTTGGTGGCATCTATTAGGAGACATTTCATCCTGGCTTAGAGCCCAGCATTTTGTTACTACAGTGCCTCAGAGAGAGACTCTCCCTTAGGAGCTGTCTAGAGAGCATGGTCTTAGGAACTGTAGTCTTTGGTAGGGCTGAAAGGAAGGAGGTATGTAAATTGTTAATGAGGACTAGTGGTGATAATACAGTTCAATAAGGGAGATGTCTTGCCAGCTATCATACATACCAAAGATAGCTATCTGGAGGGGAAACAGGTCATAGGGTTTCCCGATGACAAAGTTCCAGGAAATAAGACAAGAAATGGGAGGAAGGTAAAAGCAGGAGCCATAGACGTTTTGGGATGCCCAGGGATCAGTGGTCTCCCAGTAGCTCTCGTGGACTTTGCCCACTTGTGCTTCTGCTAACCCTCGGCATTTCTGCTGATTGCTCTTCAGACTTTTGATAGTTGAATTGAACTGAACTGAAGAATGACAAATGCCTGGGGCTTATGGGAAGAAAAAGCAGAATATATTTAAAAAATCAATGACTATCATCTTTTAGGTGCTCAAACACCTCAGATTTTAACTCGCAAGTTGTACACTGATAGTCTTTGAATTAACTTGATTTGATGGTCACTGAGAATCCAAAGTAGCAATGCAGAAAGGAAGAGATTGGGTATTTTCACTGTTACATTGGACCCACCGCTAGATTCTCAAACAGACCTCAGGCCTGCATCACCCCCCCACTTCAAAGGCAAGCTTTAGCTACAAGTTTTAACTTTAACTTTTTCTGTGGGTAACACAGGTCCCATGTAATCCAAGAGATAAAGAGGACTGGGAAGCTGCTTCCTCTGGAGATCATGAGCTATAATCAACAATCCCCAAAAGAAGCATGAGGGAGTAATCTTGCATATTCTTTGATTAGGCTTTGAAAGCCATCTGCCAATAGTGACAGTTCTTTAGATGTGTGTGCAAATAGAAACTTTAAAACTTTGATTTGGGAGTTATTTTTCTTTCTTTCTTTTCAATCTAGAAGAGATATAGATTACCTGCCACATTGTAACCCCTTTAATGTGGGAAGGGAACATTAGGCAACAAAGATGAAGGTATGTAGCTTCATTGACCAAAAGAAACAGAGAACATAAAGAAAAATCATGCTTTACCAAAATAAAAAGGATTTCTGGAACCCTCTTTTCAAATTATGTGCATTTCCCTGAACAAGAAAAATAGACACTATTCAGTCCCTGCATTTGCTACCCAAAGGTCTCTACTTAAATACCTCTAGATACAAATTTTATATGACTTTTGTGCAGAGATTCCCAGCCTTGATTTTGGGAGCCTTCAGGGTATCTCCAATTATCTTATGGAATGTTGTGAAATTCTCAAAAGATTCAGAAAACAAAATTAATTTTAATTCACTTTGATTTTTTTTATGTCATACAGCCATATGTGTAGTGCTGCTATATTCCACAGCTTGGGGGTTCAGAGGCTAAAAGGACCCCAAGAGACAAACTTGGAAGTCACATTTTCAGGGCAGCAGTGTAACTCCCTACCTAATAGAAGCTTCTGGCATTTTAACAAGAGAGATTAGCAGAAAGATATCAGAGGCAACTAAGGACCAAGAAAATGCTGCATTTATATACAATATCAAAGCCATAACTAGAACAAGGCCAGTAGGGCTTTGTCCCAGGGTTCTGACATCAGAGGGTGAGTTCTTCCTACCCGTGATGGTCAATTGCTTTACACCTTGCTTCATAGCTCCACATGAGCATGGGGCACAACTGCCCCTCTGGGATTTTCTGGGTGAAGGATTTCATGGTTGTGCTACACCTTTCATAGGACTGTCCTCTGCATTGCTGCATTTATTCATCATTTCCCTACCACCTCAGCTGAACTGTGCCCTAGGCACAGTTTCAGAAAGTTATTATGTGCAATATCAATTTCAGCTAATCCCTTTAAATTTCAGAAAATGGCCATTTTCTGAAGTTGAGTTGTTCAGTTTTGGGTAATTTAAGTCATGGGATTTAGGGTTGAAACAGGACCTTAGAGAACATATACTCATCTAATACATTTAAGGAAACTGAGGCTAAGAGAAGCCAAGCTGCACAGGAGGTAAATAGCAGAGGAGCTGGGATTTTCCTTAACATCTTTGATTACAAAGTTAGTGCCCCTTTTTCCACACCTTCTTGTTCACTGAGTGCTAATTCCAGGCTATCAGAATGCCTGCCATTACTAACAGGAGGCTTTCCCTCTCTCATGCAGGGGAGGTATTGTTATAGATGTACTCTTATTCTTGGAAACCATGGTTGCAAAAGTTTAATATGTGGTAGATTCAATGGAGTGTCTTTCAGATGATGAGGCTACTGGGTTCAGTAATGGGGCAAGTTGAAAAGACCTTTTCACTCTCCCATATGTTGTTGCATGGCAGGGGAATGATAGCAAGAGAATAGATTTGCAAATCTGTTTTTCTTGTTCGCCTAGCTTACAGTAACAGGTTGATATGTTTTTTCATGAAGCAGAGCTGAGAGGACTCACAACCAATACTTTGTGGAAGGTTGGGAAGTTGTAGTTTGGGAAATGGGTGTGAGACTGCCACTTGATTCTTAGAACTTATTTCTTAATGTGTCCAGTTTTAAGTAAATGTCCTTCTTCATGGCTATGCAATCACATAATCACTTCTATTTGTGCAAGGGACATTTAAAGGAAAAAAAATTAAGTAGTAGTTAACTAGATAGTACATCTGAACAGGCTATAGGAGGTTCCTAAATACATAAAAAAGTAAATACAAGTATAATAGGGGTTTAAGAGTGAACTGGCATCTTGGGATTTGTAGCTCAGAAAGACAAACATTCACTCCCAGCTCTAAAAGTGATTTGAGATTTTTGAGAGTTTTGAGCAGGAAGGCAGACTTGAGTTTTATCTGGGAATTCTTTTTTTTTCTCCCTCTCCTACTTTCCTACCCCCCCATTTGGAAAAACCCTCATAACAAATATTCATAATCAAGCCACATAAATTCCCACATTGGCCATGTCCAAAAATGTATGCCTCATTTTGTATCTCGAGTTCATCTGCTTTTTGTTAGGAGGTGCTCATCTGAGCACTTTTAAAGGGACAAACACAATCTGCGACAGCAGACTTAGAGAAAGTATCAAGGACTATTCGAGCTTAGGAATGGTGACAGATACTCTCAGCATGGAGATACTCCCTTGCCTTGACCTGGACTTGACAAGCTGATACGGAAAGCATCAGAAACAGAGAGCAAGTTGCAGGTGTGGCAGAGAAGGAAGACATCTAAATAGTCTACTGGACCCTGAAAGCATCTCTTAACATATTGAGACTGAGAATGGAACTATTAGTTATACTCTGTTCTTCAAGGACTGAAGGAAGGTTTCTATCCCCACCCCTATTCTTAGATCTCTAATTTCCCCTCCCTTGCCTGTCCAGTAGTAGATACTGTAATATGTTATACTCATTTTTTTCTTATCTAAACATTTCCTTTATCATCACTTTTTTTGCCTCAGAGATAAAGAGATCAGGGGTTAGCTAGAGTCAAATAAAAATTGAAATTTGTGCAGCCAGTTAAACCTGTCTGAATGTTAGGAATTTTCCTAACTGAGAGTTCTGAGCTATTGATTGTGTTATTGTCCTAATAATTTTTTGTCTGCTATAAATGATAAAATACAGACAGAGATCACATACACCCGAGGCCATTATATTGTTCTTAAGCTGAAAAGGTAGCTAAATGTTGTATCAGGTTGTGTCCAGTTAGGTCTTCAGAAAGAAAGAGGATCTTAAGAATACAAAAGATGGGACTTTTTTGCTCTGGACCACTGTAGAAAATGCTGGTCTAGAAAGTAATGCACAAATTGACAATGCAGAGGAATGGGCACCTGAACACCAGATGCTGCAGGGGTAGGGTTCTTGGTCAGGATGAATTCAGACATAATCTCCCTGGTGCTATCTTAGTAAGAGGTATGGCTCCGTAAACAACCTATCTGCGAAGCTGGAGACTGGCTGAGTTTCATATATAGCATGGAGAAGCATTTTGTGCTTGACTTTGCAGACGCTTCAGCACGACTGCTTCTGGATAGTCACTGAGGTAGAGCTGCAGGTGCAGGTGCAGTCTGTTATCTGGACATGAACATTGCCTGTAGTGGCATGGAGATCATCTATGGATATGATAATTCCCAAATGCTCTCATTATAAAGGGCATTATGTTACATGTTTTTGCAAATCTTGTTCATGCCTTACTCAATAGAAGAGAGTTGAATTCTCCTAAATGTTTCTGCATTCAATGTGTTGAGATGGGTTATTTTTTTGTTAAAATATCTAAAGAAAATCCAGCCTCACACAGATATATAGCTGGAAAAAGGAGGAATATTTTATAGGTAAAAAAAGCCTTAAGTTTTATTATGAAAAAAAGTTTCCACTTTGTGGACCCCCAGGTGTACACGGACCCACTTTGAGAAGTACTAGATTAGATCATCTCCAAGGTCCCCTTGCACCTCTACATTTCTATATTCTCTGATAACTGACATATCCGAGGACCAATGAGCATGTAGAACATTTCCCTGAGCAAGCTGCCTACTCCACTCATTTCCCAGTATTCTCACGTTAATGAATCATTTCTTGTTCCTCCTTCCCAGGAGAGTTCTTTAATAGAATTCCCTTCCAATACAGTTTTATAATAGAAAATCCCTTCCATATACAGTAATTAATAAAAGACAATCTATCCTCTCTCTCCCTAGCTCCCATCCCAAAAGGACAGGGTCCTGGTACCACAGGCTGTTAAACCCGTTTAAAATATTTCTGCACTTTAGGTACAACAGTTCTATTACTTAGGCTCACAGACTTAGAGCTGAACAAGAATTGAGAAACCTTCTAGAGACCAAGGACCATAAAGGTTAAATGGCTTACCAAAGGTCAGACAGTATGGGAGTGATAGAACAGGCATTCAGCCCTACGCCCTCTGACTGAAAATCCAGTGATCTTCTATGGGGTCTTTGCTGCCTCAGATCACTGCTCCTACCATAACAACAAGGTCAAGTAGTCTGAAGGGACTTAGGCCAAATCTTTGGCCTGACCGCAGAGTCAGGAAGACTGTTTTAAGGCCTGTCTCTGGCACTTCTTGGCATTGTGACCCTGGGTGGGCCACTCTCAGTGTCCTGGGAAACTTCCTAAGATTATAAGTTGCAGAGAAGATGCATTGGTAGGAGGGAGACTGATCTCTAGGGCATTCCCTATACTAGGAAAATCACAGGTGCAGTCTTTATTACTCATGATACAATATTCAATTTGTTCCCCATAACCAAAGTACAAATCGGATACAAATTGCAAAGAAATACAATGATCTAAGTAACTTCAGTTTTATGGAATCATATAATGTTAATGATGAAAACAATCTTTGAGATCATCTAGTTAGTATCAACCCACTCATGTTATAGATCAGAAGGATCTAATGGTCAATAACAGAAAGGGGATCAATCCAATAATCCATAGAGGAAAAACGAAATGGATGCAAAATACCTGTTGTCTAGACTATGACATGCAGTTAGTTGTCTGGTTTACTGAGTTAAGCAATAGAGAGACATATATTGGCCATGAGCAGGCTGTAACTTATTTTCAATGTGACATGAAAAGGAAGGAAATGGCGAGGAATGTTATGATTAGTATTGGGGGTAGACCGATCATGTAGTGAGAATGAATGATATCAGATAGTTCAAATACTTTATTGATATACATGAAATATAAAAAGACTTCAAGGAAGGGATCCAGCATGTTGGATGGTAGTGGGAGGGATCATCTGTGGAAGATCTATGGGAGAACCTGGTCTTCTCACTTCATGCAGTAGAAAGAACACTGGGCTTGAACCCAGTGGACCTGGATTCCAATCCTGACATTTAGTAGCTGTGTCAAGCCGGGTCAACAAACATTTATCAAGTGCTAAACTCTGGGGATTAAAAGAGATACACTTCAACTCCAACTCATCAGTCCCTGCCTTTAAATAGCTTATAGTCTAATGAAGACCTCACAGTCTTATGATTACAATGTGCGAGTTACCCTCTCTTAGCTTGGTTTTGTATACGATATACATATATGTTATTATAGAATAAATTGTATTATACTTAAGCATATATTACAGTATATACCTGTATATGACATATACGGATATATTATATCTATAACAAGCTCTCTGATATAGATAGTACAGATATTACTAATCTTATTTTTACTGATTGGGAAACCAAAGCCATGAGAGGTTAAGTAACTATACAGGACTGTGTATACACACACACATACATATGCACACACATGTATATATGTATAAAATAAAACTGAGAGGTTAAGCACATCATAATATATATTATTCCATTCTATAATTATCATTAATAGAATAATATATTAATAATATGGTATTCATAATTCTATATTAATAATTAATAACACTGATATCATTATACTGTATTAATAACATGAATATATACTATAGTATATTTCTGCATATAGTTTATGTGTACATATGTACTAGAGTATATATACATATATCCACATATATATGGTATATTTATATACTATAGTTTGCACTATATATAGCATAAGTATACTACAGATGTAGTAGACATATACTATAGACATATACTCTATGTATATTCTAATAATAGTAATTCTATTATTATTATCATTATTTACTTGAACTCTATGCTTTCTATATCCTACAGCTATATCTATCTATCTATCTATCTATCTATCTATCTATCTATCTATCTATCTATCTACCTATCTATCTATCATACAGTTCTATACTCTTATTATTTACTTGTTGATTCTCCACAGAATTTGAGTCCCATCCATATGGATATCTATTCTCCTTGTTGGTAGAGAGCACAATTCTATACCTTTTCACCTCACATTATTCTTGTACCATTGACTTCACTCTTTTTTTTTTTTTTTTGCTTTTTGGAGGGCAATTGGGGTTAAGTAACTTGCCCAAGGTTGCACGGCCAGTTATTTGTCTCTGTGTGGGTTTTAAGTATCTGAGGCCGGAACCGATCCTGGGTCCTTCCAATTCCGGGGCCGGTGCTCTTACTCACTGCGCCACCTAGCCACCCCCCTTTGACTCCACTTCTTAATCCACTTTCAGCATGTTTCCATACTATGTTATATTATGCTGGTATGCAAACTGAAGCAACAACCAGAGTCTCCATTAATGTCAAACTTTTTTGCAAAGTTGAATGGCAATGTTATTCAATCAGGTACTACCAATTTGCCAACAGCTTATGCTAGTTACTCTAGCTGTGTTAAATTAATAAACATTGAGGATGCAAGTGGGAGAATGGCAATTCATTTAATAGACTTTTGAATTTGAGGAACTCAAGAGTCAGCCAGCATCCATTTGAAAGAACAGCACATACCCAGTTGATAGACTTTGGGACGGATTCTCTTGTTACCATTTTTCTGCTTTTTGCCTTGTCCCTGTTTAAGTCAGAAAGTCCTCCTAATGTGGATGTTACAGCTAACATTTAGCAACTAATGTCAGGAAAATAACAGCACTTTTCCAGGCTCAACAAAAAATGTTTTGATATTTTAACAGCTCCAATAAGGAGATGAAAATACATAAACATAGAACACAGAAGCTAAAAGTTATTCATTCATTCAATCATAGTAAATGTTTGGTGAATTGAATGTTTAATGAATTAAAAAAACCCAACATTTTAAAATGACTACTGAGGAAGACATGGCTCCTGCCTGCATGCTCCCAATAGTTTAGTAGAGGGATAAGGCACCTGCACAAATTTCATCCCTTTACATTTTAGAATATCTTCAGGAATTACTTGTGGCTGCATAAAAATTTATCACTGGTGGCCAGTCCCCTTGGTGATCAGCCTCTCAAAACTTCACTAGGTTGGTTCTCAAGTGACAGACATGATTCTGGGCTTGTATTTGAAGCGTTTCCCAATTAATAAATACTGCCAGAGCTTGTGTCCTACTGGCAGTGCCTTTAAGAGGCCAGTCATCATCATGAAGCACTGGAGTGAAAATGGAGGGTGCAAGTAATTATAATGCAGTACAATGCAAAATACTGGGATCCAATACAATATGGTAATTTAGTGAACACACTTGGATCTCAGTTCATCATCAGACAGCCCAATGAATTAGCAGTCATTGGAGTGTACTATATTTGCTAAGCAAGGATCCAAAATTTAAATTGCTTCTCCAGGCCAAAAACTGTCTCTTAGCTTAGCATTTCAATTAAATTCAAAATGAAATGTTTATTATGAGACAGACACTGCACGTAGTAGGTCTTCTACTATTATTTATACAATTGATTTGAATACTCAACTGCTATTTGAGAATCAACAAGGATTTTTTCAATATGTATCATATACAGCATGACAGTGGATAAAGAGCTGGTCTCAGAATCAGGAAGACCTAGGTTCATGTCTAACCTCTGCCACATACTGACTGTGCAACCCTGGGCAAGTCTCTTAGCTTTCAGGGCTCCAGACATCCTAGGGCTATAAATTACAAAATAATTTCTGATTTGCATTGGTAGAAGGAGTTTCTTCACTAAGAATCCCTGACATCAATAAAATAAAGTATCTGATCTCATATGTTTGTATACACACACATACAAGTGCGCACACACATATTTGACATTGCACACATATACACACATGCATCCATATGCACACATATATGTGCATACACACATATAAAACATTGTTTACTCTGGCCTTACTCTCTCAGAGCTTGCTTGTTATATTTTACTACCATAGGATTCTTTAGCATGTTGAGTGGATTGGAGTATCTTTTTTCTCTGACACTGGCTAAGCTCCCACCAATGGTGTTTATCTGATCTTAGGGGCTTAGTGACTAACACTTCAGTTTTATTGAACCAATTAACTTTGGATTATATCTTACAGAGAGATATTTACTTCAAAGATATATCAAGAACAAACACAGACATTTCCCCTCAAATTTCCACCCCATACCCTCTTAGTCTGAAGAGTTTAGCTCACAATTTAGCTCAGTTCCTACATAGCATTAGTCCTGCCAATTTCATGTCCAAAGTCAGTGGTGGGTGCTAACTGGGCTGGAACACCAAGGACCCTTGTTCATCAGCCCATTGCTGCTGGACTGGCTGCAAAATCTAGCCTGGATTCCTGGACTCCTAAATCCTTATGACTTGTACTCCAGGCCAGAGTAGAGACTCTACTTCCTTTACCTAGAATGGAAAAGAACAAAAAGATTAAATGGCTAGACCCACGAGGGACCACATGGCCTTGGGGTATGCCTTCATGCCCTTCCCCCTTACTCTATGGTCTTACTGACTATGTATGACGGAGATCCTTTCTCTGTCAGACACCAATGCAACAAAAGCCATGGCTGTTGCTGTGTCAGGTGGTTTTAAAGATATTACTAGTTATAACTATGCAGAGGATGAAAAAAAAAACTTGTCCTAACATAAAGCAGAACATCCACACATGATCCAATCTTCCAGTTTCCTGAAAGCAATCTTTCATGTGGGAGATGCTGTTTCAGGTGATGTGGGCATGCTCTAGAGACCATGTAGAAGACTGCTATAGACATATGTATGTGTGTATATATATAATATTTCCCAAGAATATCTTATAATTCAGGTTTAAGGTTCTTGAAGAAAACAATAATATTTCTTTGCTTTTAGGATAAAAGATATAAATTTGGCATCAAGTAAGACCATGTCTGAAATACCTGACATAAATGCATTCTACTATAGACTGGTAGAATTGGTTGGTGTAATTTATAATAACTAGTCCATTCCATCTATCTAGATTCATTACATTCAAAGTTACATTGTTAAACTGACCATCAGAAAACCATTTTATCTAATTCTTTGGGGTCATAATTCACATGCTTTGATTACTTAGTCATGGGCACAATGAACCATGCCATACTTTTAATAAGAGCTGTAATGGTGTGTAAGAGAGTAAGATGATCAGTGAGATTTAAATACTTTTTTTTTTTTAAACATTCATAGATTCATCCATGGTACAGTGGAAAGAATATGGATTTGTAGTCTAAAGGGCTTGTGTTCAAATCCTGATCAGCTACTTGTGTAAACTTGGGAAAGCTACTGGATCTCTGTGTGTCTCCATTCCTTCTTTAGAAGGGATATCAGCTCTAAATTTATGATTCTATCCATTCTGACTGAGCTATAGTTCTAATAATTTTAAATATTATTCCATCTTCAGTTTAATATAACATTTAATTTGGTTCTAGACAGAATCCTGTGATCCTGGGTAAAATTCCTAGCCTTTTGGGAAAAAAATCTGAAAGAGTTCAGTTTATTAAAAGCTAACCAACTAGACCATTTTTAATGACTGGAATTTTCCTCTGATTTGAGATTGGCAAAAATGGCAAGAAAACTAGGTGATAGTGACTTAGCTGATAAAAGTCAAATTTTAGGGTTTAACAATTCCCTTGTACATTATATCCAGTATCTAACTTCACAGCATTGGATCATGAAAACTGGTGGCCAGAATGATGACTCTGAGATATTGTCATATTCTAATTTTTCAAAGATTCAGGCTTACTTAATACTCTTTATTGGAAGATTTACTAATGAATACTTTTTGGAAAATTTTTCCACAAGAGCTACAAAAAAGGGTTTTCTGTTAATGCTCAATTAACCCCTGTTATATTAGTGAAAACACATTGTTTCCTAAGCACTTTTGTTAATTAAAATTTTATTGTATTACTGTTGATTGATATTGTTATTTGTTTCTCTATGTTTTAAGTGATGTTTAATTAGGAGGGTAAATAACAGAGTAATATCACTTACTTTTCCCTTTACTCCTCTTTCCACCCTTCCCCAAAACCACTTATCAGTAGACTTGGTTGTACTTCTTGGAAGCCAAAAGATCTGGTCAGTCAATTATAATGCTACAGATGCATTAAAATACCAATCTCTTTTGACTTGTTTAATAGATGCTGCTTCCTCATTGACCAGTAGATGTCATGTGTGTTCTCATCCTGGATAATTGGAAAATTTTTCTGTCTGAGCATAAACACAGAATCCTGAAATTGTAAGAATGGACAACATCTTAAAGATCATTCAGTTTAAATCCCTGATTTTATAGACAATGAAACTTGCAAAAAGTTGTTAATTGACTTGCCTAATTTAGAGAGAACGCAACGAGCATCTGCAATGGTAGGTCTAAACAGAACCTTAAAGATCAGCCCAACATGTCCTAAACTGTTCTGTGGATCCTTGATATTCTGCCCCAACATGAATAGAAGCTTCTATAAAAATTTCAATGCAAGTGAACATTGTCTTGTCATAGGAAGCAGAGAGTTTCCCCTTACTCACCCTAACCCCTGTCTCAAGAAATGAGGGAAGAGGGGAAACAGGGCAATTCCTAAAGGGTGAGGTTTAGAGGTAGAAGACACCTTAAAGGTCATCTAGTTCAATCCTTTCATCTTACAAATAAGGAAACTAAGGCCCAAAGAGGTTAAGTGACTTGCCCAGGGTCACCCAACTACTAAGTATCTGAGGCAGGCTGATTCATACTCAACTCTTCCTGGCTCCATGTCACATTCTTGGTTTGCTACTTTAGATTGATTGGGTTGAGGACTATGACAGATATATAGCAAAGGGAAGGGAGTTGTCACTTTTCAGAGGATAACAGTGTGGATTTTAGTGAGGATTCCAGAAGGAATCAAGCGCTAAGGTTATAGAGTAATATAATGACCCAGGTAGTCTGGGTGGGAGGGTGTGGATGTGGTGTGAGCTCAGTAGCCAACAGCTATAGCAACCATCCTTTCTAACCCTTCCCCCCACCTCCCTGCCCCGGCTACTGACTCATTTCCTAATTAATTCTCATCCCAGGTTCTAAGGCAATCAAAGGGTATGTTCTGATATCCCTCACAGATTAATAGAAATGCACCATCTCTCTCATTAATTAATCACTTAGCTTTGAATCCTCACCAGTTTATAAATAAGACAGAGAAATCTCTTTTCCTATAAGCTTTTGCTCTGTGCCTTTTCTCAATCTCATAAATTTAAATAAGACCAGATTTACTGTTCATACAATTTATTACAATGTCAAATGAGAAAACAAAGACATAATTACAACGTATCACAATGAATACAGTTCACAGCCAAAGTCACCACTGTGTACTTTAAACTCAAGGGAAAGAAACATGGGATAAAACACTCTCATCAATGCTGCCTCATACACCTCTTCAACTTCAGAAACTCAGTTTTCTCAGGATGGCGATTCAAATCTCTCAGGAATTTTCTTCATAATGTCTCTTCGCAAATTAAGAGTTAAATGCAATTCTCTCAAAATGTCTCTTTTCCCTTGACAGTTACCTCACTTAGTTGCTTAGGAAAGAAGTTCTCTTACTCTTTTTTTCTCTGTGCCTCACATAGTCTCTCTCACCATGACAGCTCTTAGTCTGATTCTATTCTGTCTCTTAAAGATACAGTAAATGTAGCGTCTCTGTTGGAGAGGCTAATGCAGCCCATATTGAAGAAACATCAGAGGCGGGTTTTAAAACCCAGATCCATGGAATCTGAGATAACTAAGAATCTCTGATAATCAGAACTGAATTGACAGGGGAGACCACAGTCTCTGAGAATGATGGGAGACCTGCATAGATGGGGAAAAGAGAAAAATGTATATCATTCAAGTATACAGTAAAAGCAGCTAGATTGGGTCTGGAGTCAGGAATACCTGACTTAAAAAATATGTGAGTTAAAATCTAGTCTCAAATGCTTACTAGCTGTGTGACCATGGGCAAGTCACTTAATCTCTCTTTGCCTAGGAGACAGCTGTGAGGTGGCTCAGTGAATAGAGCAGGTCAGGAAGACCTGAGTTCAAACGTGGCCTCCAGATACTCACTAACTATGTGATCCTGGGCAAGTTACTTAACCTCTGTTTGCCTTAATCCACTGAAGAAGGAAATGCCAACCAATTCAGTATTCTTGCCAAGAAAACTCCAGGAAGTCATGAAGAGTTAGATATCACCAAACCACGAAAAGGCATACAATATGGTTTGAGCTGAGTTACTGCTTGCAGCAGACCTACATACTTTATGAAGGCAAAGGGCTAGACTACAGCAGCCATATAGTTTTGTGGCTTAGGCAGCAGAGATGCTAGGAAATGACTTGTTTTCTATGTACCAGGTTTTGGGGAAGAAGGTCAACCACAGATGGGTAGGGGTTTTTGATGGATCATGGCATCGATTGAGTATGTGTTACAATTTCAACATAGTGAACAATTTTTTTCCCATTTCTGTTGATTTAATGCTTTTGAATAAATTTTCTTTATTAGGATCTTGGTGCTTGCAAGGGATGGGAAGAGAGAGGAGATTAGCTGTATGAAAGAACTAGAAATGGGCTAAATTCAGATGTTCACAGAGAGACTTTTGGGCATGGATAAATATGAGATGTAGAAAGTATTAACTATTGATTTAACAACTAGGGGACCTTACTAGTTACTAGCCTTGTCTTGTTCACCACAGGAACCTGGCACTGGGTAGTCCTATTCACTCGGGCAATTGTGAATTTCCCTCAACATCAAAGGAAGCTTTAGCAAAGTGCCAAGCACTTCATGGTTCCTAGTGACTTTCTCCTCTCTTGCTCTAATCCACCAACCACAGAGTTGACAACTGGTACTAACCATCTCCTCCAGTCACACAGAAGGAAGCCAGAGACCTTCACCTCCTTGCCCCAACTTATCAGTGATCTGGTGTAGGATGCTGACAGCACAGATCCCTACCTCTTCTTGTGATATCCTAGAACACCAGTCCACTCTAGACCTTGGTTCCATTTTTCTCTTTGTAGGCAACCATTTTTTCTGCCATTACTTCCTAAGATCCTTTGTCATTATTGTTGTTCAGTCATTTCAGTAATTTCCCCTTTTGGGTCTGTCTTGGCAAAGATACTGGAGTAGTTTGCCATTTCCTTCTCCAGTTAATTTTACAGATGAGGAAACTGAGGCAAACAGAGGTGATCCATAGCTAGTAAATGTCTGAGTCCAGATTTGAACTCAGGGAGATGAATCTTCTAGACTTCAGGCCTGGCATTCTATCCAGTGCACCACTTGGATCCTTTAGGCTTTTCCATCTGTCATCTGAACATAAGAACAAATCCTTCCTTATGTGTTATCTTCCCCAATTAGAATGTGAGGCCCTTGAGAGTGGGGAATGTTTTGATTTTCTGTTTATGAGCTTAGCACAAAGCTTGACACATAGTAAGCATTTACAGTCTTTTTTTTTCATTTACATACTCTTATTGTCTTCTGCCTAGGAGTTTTATAAAAGACAGAGTTTTATTATTTAGTTCTGCTGCTGCTCTTCACGTCTTTTGGTCTGCTTCACCCCACAGAGCAGAATTCAAGCATTTGAACCCAGTTTCCAAATACTATTGCACTCCTAACCTCCAGGAGGTTCTCAATCATTTTAGCTTCATAACTCAGGAACTCAGGGCATTTTGCCTCATTTGTGGTTTCTTAAAGTGGAGTCAGATTCCGCCCTCTGTTCCCACCCTCCTATCCCCCCAATATTTTTTGCTTGCTTCTCTAATGGGACCACGTCTACAGCCTCTTCTGGCTCACCACTTGCTTCATGAGCCAAGTGCTCCCAAAGACACTATGGTCCTATAGTGAGAATAGTTAGGACCAGAGCAATCTTTTACCATCTCGTGTTCTTTCTCTTCTTCCTCTGCATACAAATTTGTGCAGTGGCCAAGAGCTCCATCACTTCTCTTTCTTTGAATCTCCCTGGAGCTTAGTCTATCCATCTTCTATGTCTCCCCTTATGGAAAGGGTAAGGGGAAGGGTGCAGTGAGGGCATGACATTGAGAAACCTTCAAGACTGAACTTGGGTCTGAGTCTAGACCTGGTTCTTGGAGATGATATCCAATCATTTGCATGAAAATTACTTATAAGGTGGGGTATTTTTTTAATATACAAAGAGAAGGTTAATTTCCTCTATTTTGTTTTAAAATTTACTGAGTTCTTTTACCTTGAGGGTATTCATGAATGGAAATTAATGAAATTTCAGTGTTCCCCTCCCCCTAAAATTTGTTCTATGGCCAAGTTAGTTTGAGAAATTCTGATAATCTAGCTTTTTAAGTTAAAAATGGGGAAACTGAGGCCTAGAGATATTAAATACTTTGCCCAGGGTAACATAGCTAGTTAATAGCAGAGTCAAGATTCAAACACAGGTTGACATCCCTGAGGCTCCATTAGACATTCCTTTTGGGTGTCAGAGGATCAGTCAATCAGTTAATACACCTTTATGGAGCCCATACTAAGTGTCAAGCACTATGCTAAATTCTGGGGATACAAAAAAATGGCAAAAGACACTCCATATTCTAAAAGAGCTTACAGTCTAACGAGAGACACAAAAGGTAGACAAACACGTACCAAAAAGCTATATACAGGATAAATTGGAAATAATTAAATTAGGAAAGCACTAGAACTAAGAGCCTGGGAAAGACTTCCTATAGAAGGTGGGATTTTAGTTGGGATTTAAAAGAAGCCAGGGGAGCCAGGAGGTGGAGATGAGGAGGGAGATCATTCTAAGTATGGGGGATAGTCAGAGAAAATGCCTGGAGCTAAGAGATGGAGGGTCTTGTTTGAGGAACAAGGCAAGGAAGCTGGTGTTACTAGATTGAAGTAAGGTATAAGAAGCCTGGAAAGGTAGGGATGTGTGTGTGTGTGTGTGTGTGTGTGTGTGTGTGTGTGTGTGTTATGGAGGGATTTGAATACCAAGTAGAAGATTTTTTATTTGATCTTGGAAGTCATAGAGCCACTGGAGTTTATTACTTAGGAGGGTGGCATGATTGGACCTGTGTATTAGGGAAATCACTCTGGCTGCTAAATATAGAATGGGTTGGAGTTGGGAGAGCCCTGAGGCAGGCAGACTCACCAGCCAGTGGTTGTAATAGGCCAGATATGAGGTGAGGGGGACTTGCAGTAGGGTGGTAGCAGTAACAGAGGTGGGTATGTCACAGAGATGTTGCAAAGGTCAAATTGACAGGTGTTGGCAGCAGCTTAGACATGGGAAATGAGAGATGGTGAGGAGTCAAGGATGACACCCAGGTTGCAAATCTGAGGGAGAGAAAGGATGGTGTTGCCCTTCACAGTAATAATTTGGAAGTCTGGACAGTTTAAGGGGAAAGAGGAGTTCTATTTTGGACATGGAAATTTCAGACATCAATGGACAGCCAGTTTGAGATGTCTAATAGGCAGATGGTGACGTGAGACTGGAGGTAAGGAGAGAATCTAGGACTTGATAAGTAAATTTGAGAATTGTCAGCATAGAGATGACAATTAAATCCATGGGAGCAGATGAGATAATTAAGGGAAGTATTCTAAATGGAAGGGAGAAGAGAAGAGGGTCCAGGATATCCCTGTGGGACACCCATGGTTAGAGGGTGTGATTTGGATGAGGATCTAGGAAAGAGACTAAGAAGGAGCAGTCTGATAGGTAGAAGGAGAAATCAGGAGAGAGCAATGCCATGAAAATGTAGAGAGAGGAGAGCATGAAGAAGTGGGTTGTTGACAATGTCAAAGGCTTCAGGGGCCAAGAAGAAGAAGGACTGGTTGGATTTGGTAAGCAGGAAATCATTGGTAACTTTGGAGATGGAAATTTTGGTGAAATAATGAGATCAGAAGCTGGATTGTAAGAGGTTTAGAAAAGATTGAGAGGAGAGGAAGTGGGGACACTTATCATAGATGGCCTCTTCAAGGAGTTTAGTCACAAAGGACGGAAGAGACATAGGAGGATAGAGGATTGGGAAGACATGGGCATGTCTGTACACACTGGAGGAGACAAGTAGACAGGGAAAGATTAAAGATAAATTATGGAGCAGGGATGATAGAGGTGGCAATATGTTGGGAGAGACAAGATGGAATGGGGTTACTTATGTAAGTAGAGGAGTTAGCCTTGGTAACACTACTTCTTTGTGTGAGACAAGAGTAAAAGAGAAGATCAAGGCAGAAGGCATCTGAGTGATATGAGATGAAGAATAGGGGAGTAGAGGTAACTTGTGATTAATGACCTCAATTTTTTTCATACAAAATACGAGGCAAGGCTCTCAGTGAAATGGTATGGGGAGGGGAAGCTTCGGAAGTTTAAGGTGGTATGAAAAAGTGGAAAATACACTGTTGAGAGTGGGATAGTGAATTGATAAAGTAAGGGTAAGGTGCTTAGTGGCAATGAGGGCCCAGTTGAGGTTGTATAACAAAAATTTGTACTAGATTCTGTTAGAATGTTTGTGTGATTTTCTACACCTTTGTTCAGCAGCATGTGTATAGGAGTAAAGGCAGAAGACAGTGAAGGTTATTGAAAGCTGAGGCTTGACACGGGCAATTAGTGATATGATAAGGTGGCCAGGACTCAAGAGAAGAGGACATTGTAGAGTTTAATCTACTCATGGAGAAGTCAAGGCAGGGAAAAGAAGAGAAAATGGCTAGTGCCACTCAAGGGAGATGGCTTGGGAGAAAATTGAGTGCTCAAGGGTTTGGAAGTTATGGTTGGGCAGAGTAGGGAGAGATGGAGAGATGGAAAGTCAATAGATTATGGTTAGATAAGGGGGTTTCAGAATTCTTGAATGTGGATATGGGGCATTAGTGGCTGATAACAAGATCAAGGTTGTAACCATATTGTATGTGGTTGGGTTGGGTAGAAGAGTAGGCCACGAGAAGTGAGTAGATTGGTTGAATTTAGGGTTAGGGTTAGGATGTATGAAGGAGAGTTCATATATATGTTGAAGTCCTCAAGTATGAGGGCAGGAGATGGAGAGGAGGGAACAATTATGACCCAGGTATCGAATTCATTGAGGATGGAAGGGAGAGTTACCTGGAGGTCTCTATACAACAACTGCCAGAATTTTGTTTGGATGATAGACATGTATTGCATGAATTTCAAAGGAAGAGAATCATTACAGAATGATGGAGGTAGAGGAAGAACCTGGAAGTGACAATGGGGAGAGAGGAGTGTTCTAATTCCCCTACCCCAACAAGTGAACTGAGGAGAATGAATGAAGGTGCGGTCAGTACTGGAAAGGATGGTCAGGGAGGCTGTGATTTCAGTGATTTCTAGATGATGGGTGGAATGGGAGAGGAAGACATTTAGGATGAAAGGAAGTTTGTTGCTTATTCCAAAGGGCACAAAGCTGGGACTTTGGAGTGGAAGGGTTCAGGGAGATGAGAATAAGGAATCAGATGATGGGGGTTGGGGAATGGGATTTGTATGGAAACCTACAGGGGTTCAGAAAAACTTGATGTGTAGAGTATGATCACCTATGAGGGTGTTCATCATTGATTGGAAGGTACCACTCCTTTCCCCAGGGGAAGCTGGAGGTCAGGCAGGAGAGGAGTGCAGAATGAGATGGAAGGAACCAGGTCAGATGGTCAGTCCTTTTTCATTATTTCTCTCATCTCTAAAGGTTGGAAACTAGGTAGGGGACTAAATAGCAAAAGGTAAAAGTCGAACCTGCATGGCAAGTGAAGGAAGTCCCGCTCCCCACTGACTTTTCTCTTCTTTCCTCAAGGGACAGGCACAGCAGGAGATGGAACAACTGAGGTTGGAGGGAAACTCGCTCCTTTTCACACTGTGGGCTCTCTGCTTTGTAGGTGGGATATCAGGCTGGCAGCAAGAGTTGGCTTGGGCTGGAGGAGATTGAAGTCACCCCTCCAGCCTGCCCTCAGAGGATAGGCACAGCAGGAGATGGTAGTCTCAGCGCAATTCAGTGGATTGCTGGGTGGTAGGAATACACATAATTCTTGCTGAGATACGAAGCCTTTCACTGATTGTGAATGTCATAACAGAATAGCCACAGAGTTGTGTGGTAGATTCAGTCCATGTACTTTCAAGTACAGTCACAGTACACGAGATACTTAATTTTGGAGACACTGATATAACAATTCCTTTTTGGTGGGTTTCTTTGCAGTAGCTTACAAAAGCAATAGAGCATATTCAACACGGGGTATAAAGAGAAAGATCCCAAATCCCTCAGACAATTGGAAAGAGACATTTTTCACCGTATGGCCTAGTCTTGCCTGGGTCTGCCTCTTGCTCAGGCTTCTGGGGCCAATCTAAATGCACCTGCAAATGTAATTACTCCTTCCTCTCCTACAGTAGCTGAATGCTGCTGCAGTCCGTTAGGAGTGACCGTTCAATCATGCGCTGTGGTTCTACTTGTTCCCTTCTGCCTCTGCGTTGCCTCATTTAACAACATTAATCCCTCTTTCCTGGTTCTTAGTCTACCACTCTTGTTGATTCTATTTTTTCAAGGTTTGTTGATTATTCCCAATTTATCCTGAACATATCTTATTTGCACATAATTTTTTGCATGTTATTTCCCCCATTAGACCCCAAGCATCTTGAGAGCAAAGATTGTCTTTTGCCTTTCTTTGTAGCTCCAGCACTTAGCACAATCCCTGAGCACACAGCAGGCACTTAATAAATGCTTATCGATGGACTCATGGAGGAAGAAAGTAGTGGAATCTCTATTCTGGGGATGAATGAAATTAAAAATACCTTTCACTTTGTTGTTGTTAATATTTTGTTGGTTTTTTGGGACACTTTCCTCCTTTTGATTTTTTCATTTTGTTATAGGAAATAGCATCAATCTTGGACAGAATTGTTCAACACAATTTCTTTTGACCAGAAAGAATTTGCTGTTTTCAAATTTCTATGTCTTTTTTTCATTTTTATCATAAGTATGTAGCTTTATACATATGTATTCATACACACAAATATATATGTGTATATATAATACACATACATACATACATATGTATCCTGAAGACAGGGGCTATTTCATTTTTTTGTATCCCTAATGCCTACTATATAACAAGTAGTCATTAAATGATTGTTGGTTGATTGATTGATGACAACCAAAGAAATCACATCAAACTGCCTTCCCTCTCAATTCAATAACCTTCAGTGGTTCCCTATCACCTCCAGGAGCAAATATAAAATGCTCTGTTTGGCATTCAAAGCCTTTCACAATGTAGCCCCCTCCTACCTTTACAATCTTCTTCCACCTTGCTCTCTACTATGTACTCTTTGATCTGGTGACACTGGCCTCCTCACTGTGCCACAGACAAGACCTCCATCTCTCCACCCCAGGCATTCTCTATGGCTCTTCTCCATGCCTGGAGTGCTCTCCCTCCTCTGCTATGACTAATGACCTCCCTGGGTGCCTTCCCTCTGTTAATTACTTCCTATGTACCCTATATATAGCTTGCTTTGTGTGTGTGTCTGTGTACATCTGTATCTACACAGATGTAGATATATATGTCTGCCTATCTATCTATCTATCTATCTATCTATCTATCTATCTATCTATCTATCTATCTATCTATC
>NW_027185764.1:43840004-43846963 GCF_028583685.1 Petaurus breviceps papuanus | reverse complement strand
ATCTATCTATCTATCTATCTATCTATCTATCTATCTATCTATCTATCATCTATCTATCTATCTTTTGCATCAGATTGTAAGCTTCTTGTGGGCAGGGACTGTCTTTTGCCTTTTTTTTCACATCCCCAATGCTTAGCACAGTATTTTGCACATAGTAAGCACTTAATAAATGTGTATTGATTGAAATTTTCTGGATTGTTCTATCATCAAGGTTAGTATTTCTTCAGATTAGTAGCATTTGAGCTATCCCCACTACGTAACTTGGTAATTTTTTAGCTCATAAAATGTGGGTCTCTTTGGGAAGAGACTATGCCTCAAAATTTCAAACCAAGAAAAGCTTTCTCAGTCAAATCAAATCAAATTGTCAAACAAATACTATTTATTAAGTGCTTCCTAGGTAAAAGATGCTGTGTTAGGTTGGGTGCTATGGAGATACAAAGGAGTGAAGTGTAGGGCTTGGTTCTTGTCCTCAAATAGTTGTTAACCTACCTGAAGAGATAGTTATAAACAAGCAAAAAGTGAAATCACAATAAATGAATGGTTTAAGACAGCAGTGGAAGCGCTATCAGGAGGCAGCTCATGATTATCAAATGAATTATGCACATACATGACAGCTGGTATCAATAATGTACTATTTCAAGTCTCCACAGAGTTGTCAACAAATAAAGAAAAAGCTCTGGACTACAAAGGTATTCAAAACCTAAGGGGTAGATTTAATTTGTATACAATGGTGGGAACCAGGATTGAAATATGAATTTTGTTGGTTTCTTAGTTTTTCCTGTTTCCAGGCAACCTAGAAAAGGGCAAAGGATTACTGTCCACAGTTTTAAAAAAATCTTTTCTTCTGGAGAAAGACCTTAATATTAGGGGATAGGAAGAAGCATCTTTTCGACCCTTTGCTTCAAAGTCATTTTTAGGTTAGAGTTAGCAAATCTTATTAAAATTATTTGTAATGCTGATAATAGGCAAACTGAAGATAGATTAAAATGGTTCTATTATTCTGCACTGACTGGCAAACAGATGGAATGTTTTGTTTATCCCATCTACAGTAGGAGAGCACACTCTTTAAAATGATCTGTGATGTCTTGATTTTCTCTGTAAGAATGCTGGGGTGAGGGAAGAGGCTGAATTGACATAGGAAAAGTGAAGTGAAAAGTTAAAGAATTATCTAATGAAGACAAGCAAAGTTGACACCTACTCTGAATTCATTGAAATACCTCACCAACAATTTTTTGGGGGCCTTGTATTATCTAGATAATTACCTTAGTCTTTTTATTCCTTGGCTGCGTAACCATTGGTATAAAATCATTTTGGTGTAGCTTTAGTTGTTGATTCAGTGAGTGGAGAAAGCATTTCAAAGATTAGTCTACATTGTAAGTTCAGACCTGTTCTGTGAAGTCTTACTTGACTTCTCCTCATGTCTTCATCCTTAAGTCCTTTGTAGGATCATACTTGGCTTATGTACATATGTGCTTCCCTTGTTATCTATTGCTAAGGTGGAGACTGTTGTTTTTTTTATCTTTTTTTTTTCAGTGTGAGAACACTATTTTTTATGTGCATTGTCTTTTTTCAAAATATTTTATTTTTTCCCCAATCCCCCAAATTAACACATTAAAAAAAATTGAGTTCCAAATTCACTCCCTCCATCCTTCCCATCATCCCTCCCTGGGGCAGGAAGCAAGTATCAGTTTGCATGTGTAAACATGTTTTCCATATTAGTCAATTTGTGGAAGAAAACTCAAACCGAGAAAGAAAGAAGGAAAGAAAGAAAGGAAAGGACAAAGAAAGAAAGGAAGGAAGGAATGAGGGAAGGAAGTGAAAAATAGCATTCTGCCATCTGCACTCAGCCTCCATCAGTTCTTCCTCTAGAGGTGGATAAAATTTTTCATCAAGTCTCTTGAGAATGTCTTGGATCAGTGTATTGTCAAGAACAGCTAAGTCATTCACAGTTGTTCATCATACAATATTGTTGTTACTGTATACAATGTTCTGGTTCTACTCCCTTAACTTTGTGTCAGTTCATGTAAGTATTTCCAGGTGTTTCTGAAACCATCCTGCTCATCATTTCTTATAGCACAATAGCATTCCGATAGTCATTCCCTGATTTGTGGGCATCCTCTCAATTTCCAGTTCTTTGTCACCACAAAAAGAACTTCTATAAATAGCCTTGAATAAATAGGCCCTTCTCTCTCCTCCCCCCCCCACTTTTTTTTTTTATCTCTTTGGGATACAGACCTAGCACAGCTTGGTTGCCCTTTGGGCATAGTTCCAAATTGTTCTCCAGAATGGTTGGATCAATTGACAGTTCTACTTGTTTTTTATCTTTATATTCAGTAGCTAGCACATAGCAGAGCTTATGAGCTACTACTATTACATGACCATTGAATAGAATTGAATTAGCTATTACAGCTTTATATGTATCTCCCAAACTTTTCTGGTGCTGGATACATACATGAAAGGGACAGGGTGATTTTTAGAGGTGATGGACAATAGATTTAGAATTAGAAGGATCACAGAGGCTCTGTCGTCCAACCTCCTCTCCCTCATTTTAAAAATTGAGGAATGGAGGTTAAGTGACTTGCCCAGGGCCACACTGAAAGTAAATATTGGAGGTGGCATTTGAACCAAGTCTAGCATTGGAAAGGGAAAGGAAGGGAAGGGAAAGGAAGGAGTCCTTGTGCATAAGAAGCATCATATAAGATACCGTTGAGGACATGTGTGACTAGAAAAGAAGACACATCAGACAGATAGCAAAAGGAAGGAAGAACAGATTATATAACCTGAGTGTTACATTAGTATCCATAAAATATTAAGAGAACTAGTGGAAGGGTTCCAGCATACTGATAGATCACCCTGTATGGAGTATTTCATTTAATTCAATAATTCAATTTATCTTGATTAAATTTAGCAGTCATTTAGTAAGTGCCTACTATGTGTCAGATATTATACTAGGTGCTAGGGGTATAAAGACAAAACATGGAGAGAATTATAAGAATTGCACAGGATAGACATGTATGAATCCATACCTTCTAGTATAAAAAATGATTGCCTACATGTATCAATAATACTTTCAGGAGAATTAAAGTAATTTAGTAGATCCTTGAATCAAGTTTTAAAAAATTAGAATTAAACTATTTTTAAACTTTACAATTTACTGTAAAATATTTCCTTAAAGAGGACATAATTTTAACATGGTAGGCTATATCAGATGATAGTAAAAACGGTCCAAATATATAATATACACAAATATATAATACTTTCCTCACAACATACTTGTGAAGTGAGTGGCACACACACAATTATTCCCATTTATAGATGAGGAAACTAAGGTCCAGAGTGGTAAGTGACTTGACCAGGGTCACATGGTTAGTGAGTGTCAGGGCTGGGGCTCAAATTCAATTTGCCTGAGCCTAGGTTTAAAGGTAGTTTCCCTATACTGTACTATCTTACTTAATATCCCTTCCAGCCCTATCATTCTATCAATTAACCAGGAAAGACCTGGGCCTGGAAGGAAATACAGAAATCTGGCACGATCCTCTCTTGGGATTTCACATGGGAGTAGGGAATTCTTCGTATGGAAACTGCCTCCACCAATATAGATTGACAATTTATCTGTAACATAGGCTTAGGGTGTTGCCATGCTTACTTAGTTTTGACTAATCAACTACTTAATATAATCTTCCCTGCACAAAATGGTGCTTTGTACCCATCTAGGTTGGGCTTTTGGTCCCATACCTTCCAAGAACCCCCCTAAAGTTGTGAATTTACCATGGAGTATGGCTGGACATGACATTGGTAATAGAGCAGTGATCTAGAGGCTAGAAAAATTCTATTTCTATCTTATCTCACTTTTCTAGGCCTCCTTGGGACTGTATTGCTGGTGGTACTATTACCTACCTCTCCTTGGCGATGTTCAATTGCACGATATTTTTATTTGGAAACTGAAAAAAAAGTAATTATGCATCTGGAGCACAGTTAAATTTGGTGTATCAACCATACAGAAAAAAATAATCCTTCCCACTCTTCACTGAAAGAACATTCACTCATCAGAGTGCCTACTATGTGCAGTGCAGTGCATGGTCATAGGCATCAGGGACAACAGCAAGAAAAGTAAGGCAAGGCCTCGTTACTCAAGGAGCTTGCAAGTGACATTTAAGAAATAAGCTTCCCCCAGACTCTGGTCACATTAAGAAAGCCATTCCTCAGACCTTCTATTGGCAGAGAAACTGCTCAGTTCTCTCACCAAAAAACCAAGAGAGTTACTGCCTTCCAAGGAGTCTGTGGTAACATCCCAGGAAACAGCCCCCAGTCTTGCTTCTCCAAAGTTACTGTCTTTCTCCCAGTTTGGAAGAAAGACATTTTACAGCCAGAGAGCTTTCTGTGGAATGTCATGAGTCATTCAGTCAAAATGATTATTATTCCTCTATCCAATTAGGGAAACTGGAAATGTGTTCTGCATTTCAGGACTTCTAAAGTGAACAATGTATTCCAGCCAACCACCATGTATCAACTAAGAAATACATTTGAAAATGGTATATAGGTTTTATGTAAATTTGGTATTTATGAGCACAAAACTTTTAGCACTGACATCTGCCTGAGAAGAAACTTCATTTAAGGCCGTGGCAGAACTGAAGTTCACTGTGAACTAGTTTTGGAGACCATCTGCTTTAACATGCTAAAGAAGGAAAAAAAGAGCCATTTTCAAAACAGATTTCTATTGCTCTCACCATGGATGATGTTGCATGACAACACAGTGACATCATTCCTTACCACGGTTCATCTCGCTATTGCACCAATATGATACATGAGACCATAACAGTACCTTGGATTTATCACACCTTCCTTCTGTGGAGCTCAGAGCACTTTGCAGACATTATCTTTCTAACCCTCACAACATCTCTCTAAGGTATTGCCAAACTGGTGACAAATTTCACAGTTTAATCATGTGGAACACATTGGTAAATATAGATGTGCCTTTTCGAAAGTTACTTCCAAGTGTGTTTTACAATTCACAAGATGGTTCTCAGGGTGTAAACCAGTGGTGTACTGCAGAGCCCTCCCCCATCTGCGTGGGGAGGCGAGGCATTTTTGGCACCGTGCTTTGAGTGGAGTGATGGGAAGGGAGCAACGTGAAGAACTGGCAAGCTGGTTGTTTTGGCACTCGCCTCTTCCCAGGAAGCATGCTGCGCACGCTAACTTCTCATCCTCTTCTTCCTCGTCACCAGCAAGGACTTGTTGGCAGGCCTACCTTGGACTCACAGGCAGGGTCCAAAGCACAAATGGTTTATGATCGCAAAGTCAATTTGTGAGTTGGTTGTTTGGAACTCAGAACCCATTTTCTCACAGAGACAAAAGTTTAAAATTATTGTAAATGTAATTAGGCCCAGGTGAGGTCACAAAAACCTACACATTAATTTTGTTTTCTTTTGAGCAGATCTGTAATTTTATCCATATAGAGAACTGATGAGGCAACTCCCTTTACCAGTGCAAGTTGGTACCTAAGTGACTTGCCCAGGGTCCTACAACTTGTGGGAATCAAAGACAGAACTTGAATCTAGTTCTTCCTGACTCCCAGGCCAGCTATACTGGATACCTCCTACTTAACTCATTATGTAGCTATTAGTGAATTATCCTGGGAGTTTAACCACTATTTAAAACACCATTTCTCTGTGATCCCATTCTGGTGTTTTGTTGCCTGTCGTCAGTCATGGAAGTTCAGGGAAAACCTCTTCATGTCAAGAGAAAGGCCCACAGATCCTGAGAAAGCAGGGAAAGGAAGCAGTCACCAGAAGCTTTAACACTCAGATTACAAAGGCCAACTATTACTGCTAATTTTCTAATGCTCCTCGATTTTCTTGCAACTGAGTTTTCTCTGTGTTTCTGTCATTGTAAACAAACATGGACTTTTAAAATGAGGCAACTTCTATGAGGAAACTTTGGCCTCTAGTGATTAGAAGTTAGTTATTGGTAATTATAATATCTCTTCAGACGCTGCAAAGTGAGGAATGGAATGTCTTTTCTTGAGTGTGTCTGGAAATCTTTGCATTTAGGTACTTGGGCTTAGGGTCCATACAGGTTTACTCACATTTTCATAAGTTGAAATTTATATATATATGTACACACACACACACACACACACACACACACACACATATATATATTCTCAGAGCTTTTTATGAAGCTCTGAAAAATGAAGAGAATTAAGTTGTTTCTAAAAAGCCAAAGCAGGCTGCCATCTCTTTTTCTTTCTGGGCTGTGGTCCAATTTGCACAGCAGTTGCAAAGAAAAAGCAAACGCATCACTAGATTCAGCGAGAAATATTGTAACAGTATGTAATCTCTGTCAAGATAAAATTGCTTTGTGATTTACATTACAATAAATCCTGACCTTTAAGTGCTGCAGACTAAGCTAATCTGTGAAGTACTTTATTCCACCATGGAATCAGGGAATGAGGCTCCCCCAAAGTGACTGTGTTAGTCTCACTGTGGTGTGGTTGAAAAGTGTATATGTGTATGTAATATATACATGTATACACACATATATACACATATATGTATGTATATATACACATACACACAGACACACATACATATATACATACATACACTTATACACATATTGAGACATACAGCATTGTTCTATGTGTACTATAATAAGTGGAATAATTGAAATATTCAGCTTGCTCTGCCATTGTGGAATCATAGAATTATTTTAACATTTCTTTTGTTTGCTTATTATGGGGAATTCCAAATAGGTACATTTAAATATCATTAGCGTCTGATTTAAATTGATGAAAGCAAGAAAATTGAGAGTTAAGGCTACAAATCTGCATGGACATTTCAACCTTAATTCTCACTTTGGGGTCTTTTATTCCTCCCTTTTCTCAATTCTCAATTCTCAGTTCCTTTCCTTCCTTCCTTCCTTCCTTCCTTCCTTCCTTCCTTCCTTCCTTCCTTCCT
>NW_027185764.1:43830244-43839994 GCF_028583685.1 Petaurus breviceps papuanus | reverse complement strand
CCTTCCTTCCTTCCTTCCTTCCTTCCTTCCTTCCTTCCTTCCTTCCTCCCTCCTTCCCTCCCTCCCTCTCTCTCTTTCTCTCTCTGTCTCTCTGTCTCTGTCTCTCTCTCTCCGTCTCTCTCTCTGTCTCTCTCTCTGTCTCTCTGTCTCTCTGTCTCTCTCTGTCTCTCTCTGTCTCTCTCTGTCTCTCTCTCTCTCTCTCTCTGTCTCTCTCTGTCTCTGTCTCTGTCTCTCTCCTTTTCTTTTTTTTTTTTTTGTAAAATAGTTAAAGTGTCAGCCTAGATTTTTAAGCTTTAGCTTTAAATTGCCTGGCTTTTTTTGTCTGCTTCAGTCAAGTCATAGCCTTGTTCAACATTTGGTAGTGGAATTTTCTCAGAGGTTTTATGAGACTACTTTTTTTTAAAACAAGTATTTAGAATGTACATTAAAATTCCTTAATTAACTATTTACTCAGCACTTCTTACTAGCTCGAATTTTCGGGAGAGGGCAAGAGTGTAATCAAGGGATTATTAAAACACAGATGCTGGACATAATCAACTGTAACAATTGTTGATGCTTATTGCAACAAGGCTTTCTGGAACATTTGGGCTTATATGTTTATATTGTGCACTCCAAAGCAATGGAATGATTACAAAGCACTTAGAGCTACCCGACAAATCAGCCCTTCAGATTCAATGCTTGAAGCCCTCTGCACTGCCAGAGACAGATGCTTTTTCTGGGTGTACCAACCGCTCTGACCAGAGTTCTCTTCGATTGTTTCCCTGGAACTGTTGCGCCGTTATATTTTAAAGTTACTTTGAGAAACAGAAACATTCTTAATTTTAAGAAAACAAACTTTTTGGTTATGTCTTAGTTTTTTATTTTAGATTTTTATAATAAATTTATAGGGTGCCTTGAGGGCAGCTCCATTTGCATTATAGGGTGCCTCCAAAGAAACTCATCTGGGACAGACCTTTCAGCTTTGCCTCGAAGCCCTATAGCCTGCAACCAGAATTGTTCATGAGATACCCTATATTATAAATAGAGACATCCTCAGGGCACCATATCAATATATACTGGAGCATCTCCTCATGCATTTTGCGGACAAAACAGAGCAGTTTGGATAGCCTTAAGATGAGAGATTACACGTTCCCAGCACTTCATGTGCACTTAGGCACCTAACAGAAACATTAGTATTTTAAACAAAGACAATTTCATATTTCACGGGAAAAAGCATTTTTCATTGTTAAAGTATAGTGACTTTCCAAAGTCTTTTAATAGTGTATTTTCTAGGGTCAGTCAAAAGTATATGCAATTTAAGACAATAAAACCCAAACCCAGACTTAAGATAAAGAAAGATTGTTTTCTTCCTTTAGGAGTCCTGTCTTAACCTAAATAAATATTTTTAGCAGTTTAGAAAAGCTCCTTTTTGATAGATAATCAATATTCTAATAACTTATACTGCTTACTGAGTCAATGAATGATTGATCATATGCTTTCTTCTGGTCTGACACCATTCACTTCTTTAGTGATTTCATGTTTAAACCAAAATATGTCTGGAAAAATAATATCAAGGGAAACAAGGCCAAAGTCAGTTAACACATGAATAATAACTTTTATTGAAAATTCATTTGGAGAAATTTATGTTTCAATATAAGTAAAGAGTTGTTGTTTTTCAGTCATTTCAACCATGTCTGATTCTTCATGATCCCATTTGGCATTTTCTTGGCAAAGGTAATGAAGTGGTTTGCCATTTCTTTCTCCAGCTCAATTTAAGATGGAGAAATTGAGGCAAATAGGGTTAAGTGACTTGCCCAGGCTCACATAGCCAGTAAGTGCCTGAGGCAAGATTGGAACTCAGGGAAATGTCTTCCTGACTCTAGTCCTAGCACTCTCTGTCCACTGAACCACTTACCTGCCTGATTTGATAAGTATGTAATGCTATTTTATTTGTCATTTTCCATTTTAGTCATACTTTAAAATTTCTATCACCTTCATTTCTGAATGTATCTATCCTTACTTTCTGTGTAGCAAGCCATCCCTTGGAACAAAAGTTTAAAAGGAGAGGGAGAAAAAAGCAATTCTAAAACACTGAACAAGACATGGTCTGTGCCTGACAATCCTTCTTTTCTGCAAAAGAGTGAAGGTGGCAAAGTTTCTCAACCATTCTCTGGGGCAAACCATAGCACTGTTTCATTTTTTCCCCCATGTTTTCACTGTATGTATTGTCTTTCTGTTTCTTCATTCTGTATCAATTCATATGTCTTCCTATGTTTTTCTGAATTTTTAATATCTATTGTTTCTTAAGGCCCAGTAATGTGCCATTACCTTTGTGTACTACACACATTTTATGCATTTTACTATACAAATATAGTACTTTGTATATATATAGTACTTTGTACTATACAAAATTTGTTTATCCATTCCCCAATTAAGGAATAATGCTTATCTAGGATATGAACATGTATACATGTAATACAGGCTTTTAAATATGTATTTTGTAGATTAAAGAGTTGGGGGACCACAGGAAAGAAAGTCTTCTAAAGGTCAAACAGCAAATACCATACAATCTAAAATAAATGATCGCTTCTTGTTGTTCAGCTGTTTCAATCATGTCAGACTCTTTGTGATCTCATTTGGGGTTTTCTTGGCAAAGATACTGAAGTGGTTTGCTATTTTCTTCTCCAGTTAATTTTACAGATGAGGAAATCAAGACAAACAATGTTAAGTGACTTGCCCAGGGTCACACAACTAGTAAGTATATGAGGCTGGATTTGAATTCAGATCTTCCCGACTCCAAGCCTGGTGCTCTATCCACTACATCACCTAACTGCCCCCTAAAATTACCTTACTCTTATACAATGAAATGATCATCAGACCTGTTCTGACTGCAACTATGTTTTAGGTGATCCCTTAGTGACATGGGATGGGATAAGGTAGGTTGGAGTGGCACAGATATATATGTTTAGAAATATGAGAGTTGGGAATTTGTTTTCTAAAACAGTTCAGGCATGAGGGAGGCACAGAAGTAGAATATTTCCTTTCTTTCCTCCATACTCACTCAATTGTTCTTGAGCAGGGATTTGTCAGCAGAATTTAGAGCCAAAATAGAACTTAGTGTCAAATAGAGTTAATATGGTCCCATAGGACAGCTTTGTAGCACAAGTGTTGCATGTGGCATGGTGGAAAAAGCATTGGTCTGGGACAGAGGTGGAGAACCTGTGGCTTTGAGGCCACATGTGGCCCTCTAGGTCCTCCAGCGTGGCCCTTTGACGGAATCCAAACTTCACAGTACAAATCTTGGATTTAGTCAAAGGGCCGAACTTGAGGACCTAGAGGGTCATGGGTGTCCTCGAGGCCACAGGTTACCCATGCCTAGTCTGGTGCCTTGCTTCTAGTCCGGCCTGTTGTTGCCTCCTATCTTTGTGAATCAATGCAAGGCTCTTCACTTCTCTAGCTCTTGGTGTCCTCATGTATAAAATGGCAGGAAGAGTAGATTAGAAAACCACTAAGGTCTCTTCCATTCTCATATTCTATGTTTTTTTTGGGGGAATCTCTTTCTAATTCAGTTTAGTTCAATAAATGTTAAGTGCCTATTATATGGAAGGCATTGTTTGAGGTGTTGGAGGTTTGTAAAGATGAAAAAATGACACAATCCCTAGTCCAATGGGGCTTAGAGTCTATTAGGGTAGATATGACGGTATGATACAAGGTTGGATGTGATGGAGTGGCTCTAGGTGGTGCCATAGAGCACCAGCGCCACAACTGGTCAGGAAGACCCATCTCCCTGCATTCAAATCTGGCCTCAGACACTTACTAGCTGTGTGACCCTGGGCAAGTTATTTCACCCTGTTTGCCTCAGTTTCCTTATCTGCAAAATGAGCTAGAGAAGGAAATGACAAATCATTTCAGTATATTTGCCAAGAAAACCCCCAAAATAGGGTCACAAAGGGTCAGACACAACTGAAATGACTGAACAACAACAGAAGATGTGATGGGGCAAAGGAGAGGAGAAGGTAGAGTGTTCTACTAACAGCTAAGGAAGGGATCACTGGGAATGGGCAGTGGGGAGAGAACTGGGTAGAGGCTTCATGGAAAAAACTGACCCTGAGCTGGGTCTTGAAGAAGAGAAGATTTCAGAAGTCAGAGAGGAGATGATGCGTTATTCTGGGCATAGGTCCTGTCTCCATGCGTGGAGTTCAGGATATAGTTAGAAAATAGTTAGTAGTATAATTGGGTTAGAATGTAGGGCACGTGGAAGAGAATGGTATAAAGTAAGACTTGAAAATAAGGCTTGGTTAGAGTTAGATTTTGGAAAGGGTTATGACCTTGGCCAAGGAGTTTGTATGATATTTTAGTCTAGAGACAATAGGAAGTCACTGAAGACATTTGACCAGAGAAGTGATGTGGTCAGACCTGTGTATTTGGAACATTAATTTGACACCTCTGTGAAGACTGGACTGAACATCAGAGATGCTGAAAGTAGTGAGACCAGTTAGAAGACTCTTACAATTGTGATAAGGGCATGAAATAAAGATGGTACCAGAGCTAGCAGAAAGAAGGGATGGGAGTGAGAATAAATAGGACTTAGAAATGCCTTGAATTTGGGAAAAGATACAGAAGAAAAAGTAAAATATTTTAACCTTTGTGGCTTTCTTACGGACATAAAGGGCAATGGTATAGTTCTTGTTCTTTTGATTGACAGCTTTCCACCCAGCAAACCTGGGGGTAGCAGTAGTCTTGAGAATCAATGAGTTGACACTCATCAATGAGAAAGTCCACACACCTGAGCTGGGCTCCCCCACTATTTTTACAAAAGCTGGCAGGGATCCCTCATCAGAAGATCTAATACTCCTCTTCCCCTTAAGAAAAAGCACCAGAGACAGTCTAGCAGCAGACCCAGATCCATCAAGAATGGAGCTACAGAGACAAGATCATTGCATTCTTTGGAGAGAGAGATCTGTCCATCTACCCAGCACACTCAAAAGAGGAGCTGAGACTTGGTAGAGGAGTAACCAGAACTTATCCTTTCAGTTATTGGGAATTATGTGGACTGCATCTACCCTGAGAAGGATGGAACCACTAAAGGACAAGAGTGGGTCATTAGAATTTGAATCATGTCAAAGTCTCCTCCCACCACCACCAGCATGACCAGGACCTCTCAAATACTCAAGCTAAGGAGAAATCAAATGTAGGACAGGTTTCACTTAGCCCAGCAGGAGATAGAAAGGAATCATGCTCGAGCCTGTGAGCAATCAAGCACAACTCTTGCCCTCTTTTTATAGTTGTTCAGTCATTTCAGCTATGTCTGACTCTTTGTGATCCCATATAGGGATACTGGAGTGGTTTGCCATTTCCTTCTCTGGCTCATTTTACAGATGAGGAAATTGAGGGGAACAAGAGAAGTGACTTGCCCAGGGTCATACAGCTAATAAGTATCTAGGGCCAGATTTGAACTCATGAAGATGAGTCTTCCTGATTCTCAGCCCAGTGCTCTATCCACTGTGCCACAGACCTGCCCATTTAAAAGTGTCTAATATGTGCATATATATATATATATATATATTTACCATTTACAAAGCCCTTTCACATGAACTATCTTATTTTATCCTAAGAGAAATCCTGTGAAGTAGCAAGAGCAGATTTTATACCTATTTTATCATGGAAGAAAATGACAGTTGGAGAGATGAGGTGACCTTACCAAGTTCATACAGTTTCAACTCAAAAGGAGAATTTGAATACAGTAAAAATCTCCACTAATTTGAAAATTTTGTAAGATGGTAGATATGATCCTCTCTTAACAAGCTAAAGTTATTTTCTATTTTTCTCTGCCAAGTTTTAGGTTTTACTCACAGGTAAGGGACTCATTTGCTTTTTCACAGCAGGGTTCTTAGAAAATTAAGAAATTCCTCAATGTGCCTTCAACTTCTTAGTCCAAAAATTAATTATTCTCCGCGTAGGATGCTTTGCTATGTGATGTAGGCTAGGTGTCAATTGTCATTTTCATTACCATAGCTTATTCCTTATTGTCCTATATCTAAATTTAGTTTATAACATAAATAGTGCTAGAAAATAATAAAACCTGATTTCCTTAGAAATATCCTTTAATTCAGATTGCAAACTAAGTCAGTTCCATGATTCTAACTGTGCTGGCCTTCCCCCCATTATTGCCGGCACAGAGGCTTTACTCCAGCTGAGCTAATCTACTTGCTGCCCTCTGCAGACAATTTGTTCATTTCCACACCAATGCTTTTACATCTTCCATTTCCTACACCTGGGTTGCCCTCTTCCCTCCTCTCACTAATCCTTGTTTCTCATCTCTTTCAAAACTCAAGCCTTGCAGGGAATATTTCCAGCTTCACCCCAGAACCACTCATTACTCCACATGCCCTCCGACCTGACTTTGTATCAGATTCATTGCTATTTGTTTATAGAAGACTTTGTGGGTGTTCTTGAGACGCTTCTGGTGTGTGAGCCCTGTCTATCTCAACCAGCTTGTAACTTCCTCACAGTCATAAAAGCAACCTAGCAAAAAGAAGCTACATTTCTCCGCGGAGGAAAGCCAGTGGTGGTTAGGGTGGGTACTCTTCTCTTTGAAGTTCCAGTGTGACTGCTACAGAAAAGGACACAAATTGGAGAATTAAGAGGGAATGGTTTTAAAGTACACAAGTGAGATCTCAGCTAAATAAAAAAACTATTTGGCAGAAAGAGACATGAAAATTTAAGGAGAAAAAAAAAACACCTTGGGAAAGTTTTATTATTATGTATGTATGTAACCTAGAGGGAGAATCCAGACTTTGTGGATGTATGCATAGGTAAATATATGATAAATCAGGGTTACCTTTCCTGGAAGATAGGGAAATTTCTGAGAGGAAGCCTTTGGGAGGAATTAGAAAATTACTTAGAAACCCACATGGAGAGAAATAAAAGAGTAAGAAAGAAGCTGCCTCATTTCGAGATTTTTTTTTTTCCCATGGAAATCAAATATGTAGCAAAAATGAATAAATCTCTTGGGAAAGGAAGGTGTAGGTCAGAATTAAAACTACAAATGTTTTACAGAGAATTACAATTTAATGATGCAGTTTCTTCCCAGTAGAAGAGTGAAGGGGGGTGTTGATTATTTTGAAGGGCTAGGTAGGCCTCTTTCTGCCTAAAAAGCCCTTTTCTTCTTTTCTACTAGATATAAAATCAGTTTTACAGACTCAGCCCTGCATGTTGTCAAATCTTTTCTAAAAGGGCTTTTATCCTAAGTTTCCTGTAAGATCAATGGAAATGGCTTTGTTTTGTTAGAAGCAGAGCCAGGATGCCCAGGCTGCTGAACGCACACAAGAAATGTTTGTTAGTGTTAGTCTGAGGAGTGAGAGGCAAGAGACAAAATAAGAGTCTACAGATGAGAAATGGAGGTCAGAAGTGAGGAGACTGAAACCTGGGAGGAAAATGATGAGTGAGGAGCTGATTGAGAATGATGTACACAATCGGTGCTCAGTACATATCTGATTTATGGATGAATGAATAATTCCTGGTTCCTGAAGCCACTGAAGTGAATTTGAAGTACGTCTTCGTCTTGAGTCCCACCACAGTGGTCGAGTAGTGCTTTCCCTCTTGTAAAATGAATGAACAGAAGCGGGTCAAAGTATGAATTTAGAGTCAGGAAGACCCTAGTTGAAATCCTGCCTCAGACACTTACTAGCTGAGTGACCTTGGCCAAGTCACTTTTCCTGCCTCAGTTTTCTCACCTCTAAATAAAGGGATAGACTTGATGACCTCTAAGTTCCTTCCAGCTCCAAATCTATGATTCTATGGCATTATCTCTTTTTTGAACTCAGGGTACTTGTTGGGTAGGCTAAATTAGGAACTGTAGAAGGTAGTATTTGCAGATTAAAAAAAAAAGCAGTTTTTTCCATCCAGAAAAAGCAGTGGATGAGATTAAAGAAAGAAAGACAAGGCATAGGGGATACTACAAATGTATTTCTCTTATATCCCACTGCTATAGAATGTATAAACAATTTGAATGTTGATAAGACATTTACAAATATAGATAGAAATGGCATAATTGTAAGGAAAGTCATTGGTGTTAGTTATGTTATATGAGCTTCTCATTCACAACATTTAGATAGCTACATGATCTCACTGGTGTTGGAACTTCTTCCGCTGATACAGATTAAAGCCCCTTAAACTCTTCTCACTGTGTGCAACTTTTATCCATGTCTTCCAAAAAATCTGTCATGGAGGTTCTGCCCAATGCTTTTCACTGGTTCTTTTAATATTATTGGGGAGTTAGTGCAATATTCAGGCTGTTGATCAGTTAATCTCTTATTCTTGCTACCTACTCAATGCATTTACTTTTCTCAGTCATGCAGGCCCTTGTGGGACTCTTTTACGCCACTTTTTGTAAGCCAGTCATTGGTGGTAGTATGATGCAGCCCGTCATGGGGAGAATACTGGTGTTAAAAAAGATGGTTTTTTAGTTTTCAAAGAGCAACTTGTGTTCTTGAAAGTCCTGCATAATTTCTCAAATGTGGTCCAGTCCAATTTACTCAATTCTAGATCTTGCTCACTCTCCATCTGCACCATCTTCAGATTCTGGTTCCAGACTTTTTCTAGGCTCACTACACCTTATTTTCCCTCATACACATGTTCTGCGTTCCAGACACAAAGATCTGCTTGCTGTTCCCCAGACACACTATTTCATCTCCTGGCTTTCTGTTTTTGCATAGGTTGTCTCCCATACTCTCTCCCTTCTCTACCTCTTGAAAACCCCAGCTTCATTCAAGTCTCAGCTCCAATTCATTCTCCTTTAAGAAGTCTTCCTGGTTTCTCCTAACTATTAATGCCCCTCATCCTGCCCCCTTCCACTGAAAATAGCTGTATTAATTTCTTATATGTAGCCTTGGGTTGCTGGGACCAAGGATCATTGTGATCTTAGAGGACTTTCTGGGGAGAATAGAAAATCCTAGTTCCGAACTATTTGGTTTCAGTGCCTTTGAGAAAAATCTACCCAAGTTCGGGGGTGCAAGATAGGGAGATGGAAAGGCATGAACAATATATGAGAGGATAAAAGTGAAGTCTAGAGGGGGAGTGGAGAGAAGACTGAAGCATAGCAGAAATAGTCTGGAACCTGAGACAGGATCAAATTGGCAGTTGGTGAAAGTAATGGCCAGTTAATAGCTTATTTTTCCTCCTTGCTTCCCCCCCCCCGCATGATTTTGGAGAAATTTCTACCCTTAAGTTTAAATTTCCACCTCTTTCTTCTGAAGCCCTTCTCAGACTGGTTGGAAATAGGATGGGGGGAGGCAAAAGAGGTGGCTTTAGCTCTAAATCCCATCTCAGTCTTTTATATCTTGTTTGAATGTTAATCTGAGTTTCATGATATTTGATACTTTTATTAAATTATATGGCCATTAGTAGTGATTTGTCTAAGTTTATAAATGCAAATAAATTGAAAGGGGACAATAGTCCATGGAAGAAGAGGTTTTTTTTGGGGGGGAGAGGGAGTGGTTTACTCTTGTGTAGAGCTGACCAGATCAAAGGAACTTCTACAATTTTGGTAACTTCTAAGAATATCACAGAGCACATACACCGGTCTACCTTTGAATGCAGGGAGAAAGAGAGTTAACAGAGATGTGAACCAGAAGCAAAGAATGATTTTTCCTGAGTAGAATGTGCTTGAAAGATACTGTATCTCATCCCTATACCTGCATCTATCTATCTATCTATCTATCTATCTATCTATCTATCTATCTATCTATCTATCTATCTATCTATCTATCT
>NW_027185764.1:43825389-43830234 GCF_028583685.1 Petaurus breviceps papuanus | reverse complement strand
TCTGTCTGTCTGTCTGTCTGTCTGTCTGTCTGTCTGTCTGTCTGTCTGTCTGTCTGTCTACCTGTGTGTCTGTGTCTGTCTGTCTACTTCGCATTTATCTTCTGTCGACATTATTCCCCTTCCCCCACAGAATCTGTAAACCTCTTGAGCCCAGAGATTGTTCCACTTTTGTACTTGTGTCCTCAGCACTTGGCATAGTACATAACATGGAACAGGCACTTAATAAATGCTTCTTGATGGACTGATTGACTTGTCTGATATCTGTGTAGGACAGGCTATGGAGCTACTATCCAAAATCCCTATTTGTGTTGGCAAGATGGATCACCAAAGAGGAGCAGGCCTCTTGTCCCCTCAGGGCCCTAGCGATAACTCTGAGGGATTGGAGTTTTTCTCTAGTACTGTGGTTCACAGTCTCCACTGGTGTGCTGCCCTAATGATTATTAAACTGAATTTTGTAAATACTTATGGGAGAGAATGTGCTTCTAGTGGGTGGGGATATTTTGTACCAACTGTCCTTATAATACCTTAGTAAATGATCATTTATAAAAGCTATGTTAAATCTGGCTGATTAATCGATATTAGTTGAAAGTATCTCCTGAATTTTTGTTCTACCACTCTAATTGCCTGTTTGACGTCTCCTGGGTGTCTCGCAGGCATTGCAAACTCAACATGTCCAAAACCAGAACCTATTATCCCCACCCTTCTTCTTAACTTTCCAATTTTCACTGAACACATTACCATTTTACCAGAATCCCAAGTTTGCAAGTGTGGCAAGTGAACTGTCTTCTATGGAACTTGTCACATAGACTGGATTAGTTTTCCCCTAAAAGGCAGGTAAATTGTTCCTAAGCCTTGAGTGTCCAGATGGTAGGACTTAGGTCATTAATGCAGCTTCCTAGTCACCTAGGCCATAAAAGAGTCAGTCTACGAAAAGTCTGGTCCCTTAGGCTTTTGACCAGATACATTTTTCTGTGTGGAGATAAGAGACCCTTCATTTATCTGAACCAATGTTGTTTTCTTTCTTAGTATCTTTTGTATGTTGTTATTAAATGAACTTAGTTTAGTGCTGGATGAATGTTTTATTTTGTTCCATTCCTAAGCCTGAATTTCTCAACCTAAATGAATCAAACCTAGCTCACAATAGCAACCCTGACTCTTAACTCTTGCTCCCCTTCTCCCTTCCATCCAAGTAGGTTGTCAGGTCCTACTAATTCTGTCTCCACAGCACCTGAGCATCTTTTATCTTGTCTTCATTCATATAGTACACACCCTCCAACATGACCATATCACGTCTGTCCATAGTATTGTAATAGCTTTTAATTATTCTTCCTGATCCAAGTCATTCCCTTCTCTAATCCATCCTCCACATACCTGACAAATTGACATTCCTAAAGTGTGGGTGTAATGGGTCACCCCTCTGCTCAAAAATTTACAGTGCCCATTATGATAAAATACAGACCCCTCTGTTTGGCATTTAAAGCTTTTAATAGTCTGGTTCCAGAATCTCTTTTTAGGGCAATTGTATATTATTTCCAATCATGCACTTTTTTTTACTATAGTCAGACTTGTTTACTTGCTGTTCCCTGTACACACTGTTTCATCTCTAACTTTCATGCCTTTGTACAGGCTGTCCAACATGACCATAAGGTTCTCTTTCTTCTTAGCTCTGTTTCTTGGAACACTTTAGTTCCCTTCAAGGTTTAACTCAAGTGCCACCTCCTTTAAGGGGCCCTACTTGATTCTGGAAATTGTTAATCTTTCCCAACTCTTTCTGGCAAATCATTGTGTATTTATTTTTTATGCATATCCTGTATTTACTCACCTGCAAACTTGTAACCTCTTAGTAGATTGTAAGCTTCTTGAGGGCAAGTACTATTTTTATTTCTTGCTTTATATCCCCAACACCTTGCACGGTACCTGGTGAATCATAGTTACTTAATATATGCTTGTTGACTAATTGATTAATGTGGCAATATTTCTATACTGATCTATTCTTATCAGCAACAATTCTAGAATTATCACATTTACACTCTATCACCTCAGTAACTAGTTTACTGTATGATAAACTAGAAATGACACCTAAAAAGTCAGGTCTAGCCATTCTCTCTGGTTTTGTCTGACTTAGTTGGGTTCTCCTCTCAGTTCTTTGCTCCAATTTGCTTTTCTGCTATTTTGTGAGGCTGTATATCTCATAATCTTTTGTCTTCCTTCTTACTACCTTATAAATGAGGGTATAGTTTAAACTGTTTTGTCTTTTCCTCTCTTATCTTTGTTTTGGTGAAGTAATCAAGTATTAACTAAGATGGTTTCTGGGCCATTAGTGTTTTTGTTATGGATAGTTATTTTACATCAACAAAATTTCCCGAAGATATATCAATTTCTTTATTTTTGCCTGTTTCCCAGATTTTGTTTTTGTTTGACAGCTTGTTTAAATAGTTTGGGTTATAACTGCTGCAATTGCATCCAACATCTTATCTTTAACTTCTCTTATTTATTTTTTTACTTATGCTCTAAGCAGTTGGTGGTTGACGGAGACTGTAACTGATGTGACTACATAGTAACTTGTCATTTTCTATCTGTTAGGGTATTATCTTTGATTTCCTTAAAAAATGTTGCATGATGCTTGCTATGCCCATTTTTTTCTTCCAAATTTTTCAATAAAGCGTGCCATTTAATGAGGTATAGCTCTGAGTACTCTACAGACCTTTGGACATTTAATTTTTTGATCCCACATTGTATTTTCCAACATAATTCTCAGGCTGAGTGTACATTTGCACTCATAGGCTTCATTTAAGGGATCTTGTCAAGTTCTTATTTTATTTTATTTTTTTGCTTTTTGGAGGGCAATTGGGGTTAAGTGACTTGCCCAGGGTCACAAGGCTAGGTTTTATGTTAAGTGTCTGAGGCCAGATTTGAACTTCGGTCCTCCTGACTCCAGGGCTGGTTGCTGTATTCACTTTGCCACCTAGTCACCCCTTGTCAAGTTCTTAATGGAATTTTTCTACTTTTTCATTTTCTGTGATTAATGTTAATATATAACAGGCATTTTTAATGGGATTCTATTTGTTTATGTTCAAATAAAGTGAAATGACCTATATGGTCCTATTAGGTAAAGTTAACTTCCCAAGAGATGATGTCTTAATTAGCCCTGAGACTCCCTTGCCAGTGGTCTGGGCCTTCTTGGTTACTAGAGTAATGAATAGACTTGAACTTCTAAGGAAGAATAGCTCAGTAATACTTCATGATTAGGTTGTTCACTTATATCAATGTTACTTAATTCACTTATATCAACATTACTTAATTCCCCAAAGATTCTTTTAAAATATCTTTGCTCCCATCATTTAGCAGCAAAAAGTATTGAACAATAATTTATAACAAATCCATAATAGAAAAATCTCTGAAGTCCCTGCTTGCTCACTCATAATAATCAAGCAGGAACCACCATACTAGGTTTTCTCTCTATTGTCAATCATGTGATCCATTGTGGTCTTCATCTTATCAACAAATGGTTCTTTCTTCTGTGCTCCTTTTCACCTCTAGCTTCCTGATGCCTTAACACTGTGAAACTTATTACACTAATTAAGCATTTCTAGCACCATATAACTCATTAACCTATGTCAATTATGTAAACTTTGAACACTGATTTCACCACAATTAATGCCAACCTAATTATCACAGAAGCTTAATAATGTCCTTTCATTGTTAACCCATTAGCCCTCTATGATCTCTATGCCAATAATTTCATGTTACTTTTGTGTAAGCTGTGAAATTCTGCTAAATCCTTTATTTCAATCCAGTTCCACAAATTCAGCCCAGTAAATCTTTTATCAATTACTTAACTGTTGGTAATGTACTAAAGATACAAAGACAAAAAAATGAAACAGTTTCTACTCTCAAAGAGTTTACATTCTCTGGGAATGGGGAGTGTCAATACACACAGACATATACACATACCCCGACACACATATGTATATATGTGTATGTGTGTAGGTATGTGTGTATGCATATATACACACATACACACATTTCTATCTATATGTGTGCATACACACATATATGTTTATACACACACACATATATACATATATGTATACATATAAAGAGAGAGAGAGAGAGAGAGAGAGAGAGAGAGGCAGAATGTCACAATGGATGTAGTTCATTTCCTTAAAAAGTGTGTCAATTTGTTGGTCATTGGACAAAGATTACACATTGAGTATGAAAAATTAATGTTTTTAGATAGACCAATTGCTGTATGACCTTAGTATTTCATAAGAGTCCCACTTGAATGATTCAGTATAGTGTTGGAAATGATTCTGGGCTCTGAAAACAAGCCATGGTGGATTTTACCAAATGGGCTTCAAATAAGGGCTTGGTGTCAGAGACTTATTACCAGGAGGTTGGTTAATTGTTGATGACTCTTTTGCCCATTTAGTCCTATGAAAGAGAAAAATACCAAACAGTCCCCAGTGTTGTGTGACCCCTTCCTATTTTCACTTCAAAAAAGAGTGACAGAGAAATGTCAGAGGGTGAACAGAAAAAACGGAAATTAATAATGGTGGAATTGTTTTTGGCATTCAAGCAATGTAGATGGAATTCAGAATATTATTAGAAATGCAAAGTATAGCTGGTCACAATCTTGTGGACCCATAAACCCTGTTTCCTGGCAGCCTGAGGCTGGTGGATCTCTTGAGTGAATAGGGCTAATCCAAATGTGTTTCTTTTTTTTTTTTTTTAAGGCAATCGGGGTCAAGTAACTTGCTCAAGGTTACATGGCCAGTTATTTCTAGGTGTGGTGCTAAGTATCTGAGCCCAAATTCGATCCCCAGGTCATCCCGACACTGGAGC
>NW_027185764.1:43805405-43825379 GCF_028583685.1 Petaurus breviceps papuanus | reverse complement strand
GATTCGATCCCCAGGTCATCCCGACACTGGAGCTGGTGCTCTTACTCACTGTGCTACCTGGCTGCCCCTCCAAATGTGTTTCTGAACTAAATCTGGCAGCTAGGTGACACAGTGGAAAGAGTTCTGGGGCCACACTCAGGAAGACCCGAGTTCAAATACAGCCTTAGATATTTACTAGCTGTGTGACCCTGGCAAGTCACTTCACCTGTTTGCCTTAATCCACTGGAGAAAGAAATGGCAAATCACTCCAGCATCTTTGCCAAGAAAACCCTATGGACAGTATAGTCCACAGAGTCATGAAGAATTGGACATGACTGAACAAAAGCACCTAAATCTGACACCAAAAGGGTGAACCTTCAGGAGGGGGGGGGGGGGGTCACCGGACTGCTTAGGGAGGGGTGAACTAGAGATGGAGCAGGTCAAAGTTCCCATGACTATCAGTGGTGGGATAAAGCCAGAGAGGGGCTTATATACTTTCTACTGGGAGGAGATATGGAGAACCAATCTCCAATAAAAAAATGCAAAACAAAGGAAAATAATACTGAGATGCAAAGGTATTATAGATATGGAACCAGGAGAGAACCAGCAGGACATCTACCCATTTCAAGGTGACATGATAAATATGAAGCCGAGGCTTTCTGGGCAATCATTTACTTGTGATACAACTAGCACAGAGAGAAGTGTGGGAATGTGGACAGATGGGTGCCATGGGGCCTGTAGTGTTTTGCTCTCAAAAATGCATGGAAGAAGAGGCTTGAATGCTGGTTTTTTAAGAAAGGTACTATAGAATTTTAATAATATTCATTTTACTGATGACTAAATATACATTTGTTTTATGGAAAAACTATATATATATATATATATATATATATATATATATATATATATATACGCACCATTTTTTCGTTACCTCATGGCATCTTTCTGCCTATGTTAGCCTAAAAAAAGTCTTGATTTTACCTATAATGGCAAAGAAGAGCTTCCCTCTGTCAGTGTGTGGTTAGATCATTTGGTGATGGCATTGCGGTATTAAAACCAGGATCTTATTTTTCATCCCCATGTGGACTAGTTAAGCTTTGCTGTATTCTAGCCACAGACTATGCCCTAGCCTACTGTCTTGTGAATGTACATCTAGCTGCAAGGGATGACTGAATGAACATTGTTGGATCGGCACCAATCCATCATTGCTCTTCAAAAAATAGATCAAAGGGAAGCACATGGATAGTGGTGTAATCTTGTGCTATAAAGTAGAGCATGTTACTATCATTATGTTCCACAGCATTTTTTTTAGCCATCTGTCCTTGCTTTTTGGCTTTATGCAATCTATCTACATGTTGTTGTCTCTTCAGTTTCTGCCTATTTCTTGTAACTGGTTTGTTTATATTTCCTTATGGGAGGTGGCAAAAAGGTAGTTGATAGACCATTGAATTTTAAGTCAGGAAGACATCATCATCATCATTATCATGGCTACACATTATAGAGTGCTTTAAGATCGGTAAAATGTTTAACACACATTATCTCATTTCATCCTCACAACAACCCTGGGAGATAGGTGCTATTATCACCCCCATTTTACAGATGAGGAAAATGAAACTAAGAGAAGATTTACCAAAAGTCAATCAACAAACATTTATTAAGCCTCTGTTATATGCCAGGCACTGTGCTGAGCACTGAGTCACACAGCTAGTAGGCAATTGAGTTAGGATTTGCACTCAGATCCTCCTGACTCCAAATCTAACACTCTATTCACTTTTCCACCTAACTACTTTTGACTTGAAATCCTACCTAAGACAGTTTTTAGTTGTGTGACCCATGCAAGTCACTTGAACCATATGTGCCACAATTTCCTTATATGTAAAATGGTACATGCCTCAGAAAGCTGCTGTAAAAACCAAATGAAGTTATATACATAAAACACTTTTTGAACCATAAAGCATGATAGAAATGTCGGCTATTTTTTTATTTTTCCTTTGTTTTTACTATAAAATAGATTTGACAAAAATGACCAACATTGTTTATCCCTAAAGTGCCCCCTTGGTAAGTGCAGAAAGAAACATAACCTTAGGTTTTTGAAATATTGAATTTTAGCAACATTATTTTTAGCATCATCTCCCTAAATTCTTAGGTGAACAGTACTATGAAAATGTGAAGAGTTATTTCTACAATCTATAGTAACAAACTACCTGAAGATAGGTATAATCAAAAGGAAAATTCTTATAACTGCACTCATATTCAAAGATCCTGTGACATGAGCCAACCCCTGTGGGGGTATTATTTTCAAACATCACAGGTTGACATTATATAATTACACACTGTTGGATACTGAAATATCAAAAAAAATTCTTATAGTGAAATAACAGCACACTATTATGGGTATTCACATTCATCTACACATCTTTAGAGAATTATTTCCAGTAACACATTACAGACTGTAGCAAAAGGATTAGTGATTTATTTAATATCAATATTAGGTTTTGGCATTAAGGTCTTGGGAGGTTTAAGTAGGCATGGCCCCAAGATTACTTTTCACTCTAAAAAAAGGGCCCCAAGGTGACCCTGCTTTTTTATATTCTTGATTCAAGTTGCTGATAGGCTGAACACAGGTACTCCTCCTCCTAAAAGTCAGTGCTTACATAAAAATATTTAAAGCCCCACACTTCCATCCCTATAAAGTAGTGACACTTAATTTGTTTAATTGTATCTTTGCTACCACTTTGGGTAACTCCATTTTATAGGATTTGACCCTCTTTTACCCTCAGTCCCCTATTCTGTTTGATGAATGGTGTAGCTGCATTGAAATGATACTGGATCAAGAGTGAGAAGACAAGTCAACAAGCATTTATTAAGCCCTTACTTTATACTAGGCACTACACTAAGTGTTGGGAATACAAATAGAAGCAAAAAGAAAGATAGTTCATACTCTCAGTGAGTTTACATTGTAATGGCAGAAGATAGCACATAAAAAGGAATTGAAAAGCAGAGGAGTTGAGGGGGGTGGAAGAAAGGGTCCTGTCCAGTAACAGAGCTGGGAAAAGGATACAGGCTGACTGGCCTGGGGCTCTCCTCCAAATGTGTTATAAATGGCAAAAGGGGGTGGTAGGGGTGGAGAGATGGTCTAGAGTAACAAGGCCACAGAAGCTAGGGAACTTCCAGAGTGAGAAGGCAGTTGTAGTATGGTGGCTAATTCTGGAAAGTAAGAAACAGAACTGGGAAAGGAATGAGAAGACGCAGGTACCAGGGCTGATTCTGCCATTTCCCAGATGTGTAGTTTTCATTGTCACTTAATTTCTGTGATCCTAAATTTTGTAATAGATAAAATGGAAATAAAAATAGTTATATGCTATAAGGTTGTTGGATGATGTGTATAAAAACACTTTATCACTGTAAAGTGCCATTCAAAAATGACTTATACAACCATGGAATGAAATTCATATTGTGATGCTGTTCAAAGTACCACAGTAATTTCTAAATGGAAATGCTATTAGACATGTCCATAGTAGGGTTATGGCTATTCCTTTGTTGACAGGCCACATGGGCTATATTCATTTAATCTAGGTAACTTTGCTGAACTGATTCTGAATAGAACCTTCTTTTCCACTCTTCTCCATATGACATTTCCCTGTTTGGGACATGTGGCTTCTCTATGTCTACAAAATGCAAGATAAATTGACAATCTGGAGATCATCTGTATGATTTGCCCAGTATGGATAGAAAGAATGCAAATTTAAGGGAAAAAATGATTTTGAAATCACTAGATGTGGTCATCACTGAATGACTAATTCATTAACTTAATGACTTAACCACTGAATGGTTAAGTTCCAAATATAGTAGCCTACAGTAGTCTAACTATAATCCAATTTCAATACTACTTATAATAATCCTTTGATACCCCAGAAGCAAAATAAAGGGGTGAGAAAGAAAACAACACTGGAGGAAGGAGAGGGGAGATTGAATGGGGGTAAATTATCCCTCGTAAAAGGGGCATGAAAGAGCTATTATAATGGAGAGGAAGAGAGGAGTGGTTGTGGCAAGTGAAGTTTAAACCTTAGTCTCATCAAAATTGACTCAAAGAGGGAATAACATACACACTCAGTTTTGATATAGAAATCTATCTTACCTTATAAGGGAGTAAAAAAGGATAGGGATAATAGAAGGGGGAGAGGGAGGCTGATAAAAGCTAGGGTATATTGGGAAAGGCAGTGATCAGATTAAAACACTTGTGAGGAGGGAAAGGGTGGGGTGTAAGAGAGAGAGGGGGATAAACTAGCAAAAAATAGCATGGACGGAAATACACAGTTACCATAACTATAAATGCGAATGGGATGAACTTATCCATAAAATGAAAGTGGATAGCAGAATGCATTAAAAACCAGAATCCTATATACTATGTTGTTTACAGAAACACACATTTGAAGCAGAAAGATACACACAGGGTAAAGGTAAAGGACTGGAACAGAATCTATTATGCTTCAGCTGAGGCAAAGAAAGCAGGGGTACCAATCATGATCTCAGACAAAGCAAAAATAGATCCAATTAAAAGAGATAGAGAAGGAAACTGTATCTTCCTGAAAGGTACCATAGACAATGAAGCCATATCAATATTAAACATATATGCACCAAATGGTATAGCATCTAAATTTTTGAAGAAGTTGAGTGAGTTACAGGAAGAAATAGATAACAAAACTATACTAGTGGGGGACCTCAACTTTCTCTTCTCAGAACTAGATAAATCCAATCACAAAATAAAAAGAAAGAATAAGGAGGTGAATAAAATTCTGGAAAAAATAGATATGATAGGTCTATGGAGAAAACTGAATGGGAATAGAAAGGAATATACCTATTTTTAAGCAGCACATGGCACCTACACAAAAACTTACTGTATTAGGATATGAAAACCTCATAAATTCATTAAAGCAGAAATAGTAAACATATCCTTTTCAGATAATAATGCAAAAACAAATTACATTCAATAATGGACAATGGAAAGAGATTAAAAATTAATTGGAAATTAAAGAATCCAATCCTAAAAAACAAGTGGGTCAAAGAACAAATCATAGAAATAATTGGTAACTTCATTAAAGAAAATGACAACAATGATACAACATACCAAAATTTATGGGATGCAATTAAAGAAGTACTTAGGGGAAAATTTATATCTCTAATTGTTTTACACCAATAAAATAGAGAAAAAGCATATCAACGAATTGGGCAGACAACTAAAACACCTAGAAAAATAAAAAAAATCCTCAATTAAGCACCAAATTGTAAATCTTGAAAATCAATGGAGATATTAATAAAATTGAAAGTAAGAAAACCATTGAACTAGTAAATAAAACTAGAAGTTTCTTTTATGAAAAAGTCAATAAAATTTAAAAAAATTGGTTAGTTTGATTAAAAAAGGAAGAAAACCAAATTACTTGTTTCAAAAATAAAATGGGTGATTCACCACTAATGAAAAGGAAATTAAAACAATTGTTAGGGGCTGTTTTGTCCAATTATATGACAATAAATTTGACTATCTAAATGAAATAGATGAATATCTACAAAAAATAAAATTACCCAGATTAACAGAAGAAGAAATAAAATACTTGACCCAATCTTAGAAAAAGAAATTGAACAAGTCATCAATGAACTTCCTAAGAAAAATCCTCAGGACCAGAAGGATTCACAAGTGAATTCTTCCAAACATTTGAAGAACAATCAATCCCAACGCTATATAAACTATTTGGAAAAATAAGCAAAGAAGGAGTCCTGTGAAATTCCTTTTAAAACACAAATATGGTGCTAATACCCAAACCAGGAAGAGCCAAAACAGGGAAATAAAATTGCAGGCCAATTTCTCTAATAAATATTTTTGCCAAAATGTTAAATAAAATACTAGCAAAGAGATCATAGCAATATATTTCAAGGATCATACACTATTTGCTCATGGGTAGGCTGACCCAATATAATAAAAATGATAATTCTACCTGATTTAATCTTTTTTATTCAGTGTCATACTAATGAAACTATCAAAAATTATTTGCTGGAACTAGAAAAATTATAACAAAATTCATCTGGAAGTACAAAAACTCAGGGATATCAAGGAAATCAATGAAAAAAATGCAAAAGAAGGTAGTCTAACCAGACCAGATCTCAAACTGTATTATAAAGCAGTAATTATCAAAACAATCTGGTACTGGCTAAGAAATAGTGGTGCATCATTGTAATAGATTAGGTACAAATTACATTTGACCATAGTAATCTAGTATGTGAAAAACCCAAAGATCCAAGCTTTTGGATCAAAAATTCATTATTTGACAAAAACAGTATGGCAGAAAAACTAGGTATAGACCAACTTCTCACACCATATACCAAGATAAGAAATGGATACATGATTTACACATAAAGGGTGATGTCGTAAACAAATTAAGAGAGCATGGAATAGTTTATCTGTCACATTTATGGCTAAAGGAAGAACTTAGGACCAAAGAATATATATATAATGTTACCAAATATAAACTGGATAATTTTGATTATCTAAAATTAATTTTTTTCACAAACAAAACCAATGCAATCAAAATTATAAGGAAAGTAGAAAACTGGGAATTTTTTTTGCAATAAGTATCTTTGATCAAGGCCTCATTTTTCAGATATATAGAGAACTGAATCAAATTCATAAGAATATAAGTAATTCCCCAATTAATAAATGGTAAAATGATATGAACAGGCAGTTTTCAAACAAAGAAATCAAAGCTATCCATAGTCATATTAAAAAATTCTCTAAATCACTATTGATTAGAGAAATGCAAATTACAACAGCTCTAAAGTACCATTTCACATCTATTAGTTTGACTAATAGGACAAAAAAGGAAAATGTTGGATGTTGAAGGGTATGTGGGAAAACTGAGACTCTATTGCATTGCTGGTGGAGTTGTCAACTGATCCAATCATTCTGGAAAGCAATTAAGAACTATGCATCAAAGGCTATAAAACTGTGCATACCCTTTGATCCAGCAATATCACTGCTAGGTCTATATCCCAAAGACATCCAAAAAAGGGGGAAAAGGACATATTTGTACAAAAACATTTATAGCAGCTCTTTTTGTGGTGGCTAAGAATTGGAAATCAAAGGGATGCCCATCAGTTGGGGAATGGCTAAAAAAACTATGGTATATGATTGTAATGGAATATTATTGTGCTATAAGAAATGACAAGCAGGATGACTTTAGAAAAATCTGGACTTACACGAACTGATGCATACTTAAGTGAAAAGAATCAGAAAAATGTACACAGTAACAGCAATATTGTTTGATGAAATCTGTGAATGGATTAACTCTTCTCAGGAATGCAATGATCCAAGACAATCCCAATGCCCTAAAGATGAAGCACACTATCCTACTCAAGAGAAAGAATTGATATTGATTAAATATATGCTGATGAATACTATTTTTCACTTTCATTTTTCCTTTTATTCGAGTCTTCTTGTACGAAATAACTAATATAGAAATGTTTTATATAACTGCACATGTATAACCTATATCTGATTGCTTACCATCTCAGGGAGCAGGAAGGGAAAAAGAAGGGGGAAGGATAGAATTTGGAACTCAAAACTTTAAATAAAAATGTTAAAAAATTGGAAAAAAATAATCCTTATGTAATCAGGGTCAAGCATGGAATGTTCTATATTCTAAGCATGTCCTTTAAATTGACCTATACATGGAAACAGAGGGCAGTATGGCGGGGGGTGTAGGATAAACCAGTTGAAACATATAACTAATGAGGAACTCTGAAAGTTAGGAGTAAAGATTGGAATCACACAATTGGAATACACACAAGGAATTGTGTGACAGAAAGAGAAGATGGGCTGATTGCAGCCAATAGTTTTGCCTGCAGGGAGGTATCATAAGCATAGTATGATAAACTATGGTTTCTACTGGTGATATGGGGGGATGAGTTGAGGGAGCAGAGCTTAAAAGTGATATCTAGATCAGGACACCCTGAAACATGATCAACTCCAGGATTAAAATAAACAGTTTGGACGAGGTAAGCTAGGAGATATCTAGGGTCAAGCTTCAGAGTTTGTTACTGAGATAGTAAAAGGGATTTGCATTCTACCTAGAGTTCCTTAATATAGGACACTTAACTCTCTTTGCATACATGCATGTGTTTTCTTGCCTTATTGGATAAGATCAATTCCACCACTCAGCTACCTTGCAGAGTATGTAGAAGGCTACCCTTTGGCCTACTAAAAGCCAATTGTTGCTTAGCTACCTAGAGAGGACAAGAAGGGGCCATAGTAGGTAATGGCAATCAGAGACTATAGATCATGGGAATAATAAAAAAGAAAACACCTTTTTGAAATATTCTTTAAATTGTTGCTGTTAGAAAGTGCCCACCACCATTTCTAGCACTCTGTATGGAAACAGTCATCTCTAGGTAGCAGTGGATTTATCTATAAAGTGATGCCATGATTCTTCTAGGCTAGTTCCTTCAAAGTCTACTCATGAGGGTCTTTCTGTACTTAAGGAAAATTATTTGAGCAGCAGAATGTAGGATGGATTGGAGTGGTGACAGATTTTAGATAGGAAGACCAATTAGATGACTGTTGCAATGCTGTAGATGAGAGGTGATGAAGACCTGAACTGAGATGGTAGTAAAGTGAGTGGAGGGAGTAGGGTTGGATATGAGAGAAGTTGTGGAGGTAGAAATGGCAAGATTTGGGAACTGATTAGATGTGGGATGAAGCAAAGTGAGGAGTCAGGGATAAGGGAGAGGCTAGAAACCTGAGACACTGGAAGGGTGATTGTGCCTTTGATAAAATAAGGAAAGTTTGGAAGAGCAAAGGTTTTGTGGGGACAAATAATAAATTTAGTTTTGGATATGTTGAGTTTGAGATGTCCCCAGGACATCCAGTTTGAAATATCCACTAGGAAGCTGGTGACATCAAACTTGAACCCAGGGAACAGAATTGGGTTGCACATGCATCTGTAGCTATGAATCATCTGCATAGAAGTGATAGTTAAAGCCATGGGAATTGATGAGATTACCAAGAGCAAGATTGTGGAGAAAAGGGTTTAGGGGGCTTCCCTTGGAGAAAAAAACCAAACCTCCAGGAATGCTCACAGTAGTGAGGCAAGATATGGATGAGGAGCTACTAAAGTAGACTGAGTAGAAGTGGTCGGAAAAGGTAGGAGGAGAACCAGGAGAGAAGAATGTCATTAAAAACCACAGAGGACAAAGTATCAAAGAGGATGGTCTAGATGGTGTCAAGTGCACCTGATAAATCAAGTTGGATGAGGACTGAGAAAAGACCATTGAATTTAGCAATTAAGACATCACTTGATAATTTCAGAAAAAGTAGTTGGAGATGAGTAATGAAGTTGGAAGTAAGCTTACAAAGAATCGAGGAGTGAATTAGAGGGAGGAGAGGAAGTGAAGGCAGTGAGTATAAGAGAAATTTTTCAAGGAGTTTGAGAAACAGAATAGCTAAAAGGGATGGCAGAATCTACTGAAGTTTTTTTTTTATGGATTGGAGCATCTTAGGCATGTTTGAAGGCAGTAGGGAAGGGACTTGTGGTTAGGAATCTGTTGAATATTAGAAGAATAATTGGGAAGGTAGTTTGCTGGGTAAGATGGAGGGGATGGGATTGGGATGTAGAGATTGACTTTGGTAAGGAGAAGGGCTGAGAAAGTGCAAAAAAGAGAAGGGACTCTAAGAGTGGTGGAAATTTATTATCCCAAGCACAAGCTTTTTTTTTTTTTAAGCAATTGGGGTTAAGTAACTTGCTCAAGGATACCCTCCACTTATTTTTTGTGTGGGTGTTAAGTATCTGAGGCTGGAACCGAACCCCGGTCTCCCTACTCTGGGGTGGGGCCAGGGCTCTTACTCACTGCTCCACCTGGCTGCCTTCCCCTCCCCCCAAACACAAGTTTTTATAGAGCACTCCTTCCTAGTTGCAACATTATGTTTATCACCTGACAACACTGCATGCTTCCTTGTTCCCAGGAGGGGTGTGCATACCATGCTTATCACAAGGACATAATGCCTGGGGGGTGGAGAACCAATCCAGGCCTGATAGCAGGATCTTCAGTTGAGAGGGCTTATTCAGCCATCAGGGTCAGAGTCCCACTGGCCTGTGGTCCTCTTCATCTCCCTTTCTTTTTTGTTGTATGCGTAGGTAATGCAGGTCAGTGTTAACTTCACGCTAAGCTTGAGTCCAGCACCGCCAACATAGGGTTTGGTTTATACACTGAGCAAGTTGACATTGAACGCAAGCAACATTCCATAAGGTCCCTGAATATTTGTTTTCTGTGGTGATGTATCCTATGAGAGAAGCAAATTGACGGGGAAGACAAGCAGCCAAATTGGCATAAACGGTATTGTTCGTATGCATATGTCCTCCTTGATAATCATGTACAATGGTCACTAAGCCATTAGCTGCAGAAGCTTTCCACGAGTCCCATTGCTGTTCTTGATGACCCTCTGCTGTGGTTCCTGGGGTTGGTTTATTCAGGGTGAGCAGTGTCAGCAGGACAAGGCAGCTCTGTGTCCTCAAGTGGGTCATCCTGTTGCGGGGGTGTCTTCTCCTTCTGGAGGGGCATCGGGGGCATATTTGCTGCGTCAGGTGCATCCTTTGAAGGCTCTGGGAACACTTGAGCATGCTGTTGTGGTATCCAGATTGAAGTGCCTCCATTACCTGGGGAAACACAAACATACCCTTTCCCCCCAAGTAATCACTGTCCCAGGCCCTCTCCAAGTGTCAGTGGCTAGTTCCTTACACATTACTTGTGTGGCCTGGTTCTTTTTGTTCTATTACAGGGTGTTCTACCCCTGACTCCCCCTTTCGTTTTTGAAGGAGAGTTTTGATGGGCGAGGAGATGATATATCTGGACCTGAGTATACGGCATATGAATAACCTTGGGAATCTTGGGGTATACACCAGAAAGGAATAAACATCTCACAATAACCTTTCGCAACAAAATTGCGGCAGTCTCAGGATAAGGAAGTAGGGACTACTTGGGCTATGCAGGACTGAAGCGCCATTCAAGGATGCTGAGCCCTTGATGTAGCAAGGAAGAAGGATAAACAGGTGTATTCAATAAGGAATGTACTGCTGCTGTAAACTTGGGGGGCCCCTTAAGGCTGCGGCCATTCCCCATTATTGTTGACAGGGCCCGAGGAAAGGGCCCCACTAGCTGTTTCCTGACCTACACCAATGAAAACCTTTTCCACATTTTGGGCATGGGGTGTTAGACCTGGAGGGCCTAGTTCTTACAGGCTCCTTCTTATCTTTTCCTTTTTGCCTCCACCGGGCTTACAAATGACCCAGTTTCCCACAATTAAAGCACTTTCGATCTTTCTTCTTCCAGGCTCCCCCATGTCCTGTGCTAAGGTTCATTGCCCGCAGTTTTTCTCTAAGCAGCCGCTGTACTACGTCCCTGGCAGGGGTGCGCATGCTCTGATAAGAGGGGCATTGGGGGCTTTGTAGGGCTCTTCACCCCAATCGGGTGAATCAATCGGCCCTTCCCTCCCAGTTGATTCCCCTGCTCTCATTCTTCTTCCTCCTCTTCCTCTACCTGAGTCCCTGCATCAAACCTCCGAATCTCAGTCATGACCTGGCTCAACCAAACACAATTCAAGAACACTACATAACTGGAAGCAGTGTATTGGGAAATTCCCGGCTCTACCGTGGAGTAATATTCTGTCAAATTGTTCACGTACTACTTTCCATTTTTCAGGGTCTAATGTGCCCTCTTTAGGTAGCCACAAAGAAGTCATCTCTAGCAGATCTAAAAATTCTACTTGATTCTGGGTGACAATGAGCCCCCTTTCCTTCATTATGCATAGGAGGACTTTCTTAATACATGTCTCAGCTAGGCTGCTTAGTCTGTAATTGCCCCATAGCCATGGTGTGCTTGCTTGCTTGGGAGGAAAGTTGAAAGAACCGAAAACGGCTACTCTGAGCCTTCCCCTTACCTTGTCCTAAGATCCTGTGTTGCTCCAAGGCGGACCCTCTGGGGGAAACCGACAAGGGCTTGCAACTCTGCCCTTGTTTCTGTGCCTGGAGTTGGGCGCCCTTTGTGGGGAGCCCCGCCCTCTTGCAGCAGGGCTGAAAAAGAGTTGCTTACCCAGAGGCTGAGTGCACAAAAGAGAGGGGACTTCAAGAGTGGTGGAAAACAGAGCGGACTTTATTATCCAATGCACAAGCTTTTATAGAGTGCTCCTTCCCAATTGCAACATTATGTTCATTACCTGAGAACACCTAGTGCTTCTTTTTTCCCAGGCTGGAGGTGCATACCATGCCTATCACAAGGACATAATGCCTGGGGGGTGGAGAACCAACCCAGGCCTGATAGCAGGATCTTCAGTTGAGAGGGCTTATTCAGCCATCAGGGTCAGAGTCCCACTGGCCTGAGGTCCTCTACAATTGGTATGTACTTTATATTTCTCTTGGCTCTTGTATGTCAAATCTTCTATTAAGTTCAGGTTTTTTTTTGCTTTTTGGAGGAGGGAGGACAGGGCAATTGGGATTAAATGACTTGCCCAAGGTCACACAGCTAGTAAGTGTTAAGTGTCTGAGGCTGCATTTGAACTCAGGTCCTCCTGACTCTAGGGGCAGTGCTCTATTCACTGTGCCACCTAGCTGCCCTCAGGGTTTTTATTTTTTTTAACAGAGTCCTCACAGAGTCTGACAGTTGATCAAATGTCCATTTTTTTCCATTCAGAATTAGGCTTAGTTTTGCTGGGTATGATATTTTTGACCAGAGGCCTAATTCCTTTGCTCTTCAATGTATAGTGTTCCAAGACCTGTGATCTTTTAGTGTTGCCAACACTAGGTCTTGTGTGATTCTAATTGTGGTACCATCATATGTAAATTGATTTTTTTCTTGTTGCTTATAATATTTTGTCCTTAATCTGGGGGTTTCAGAATTTAACTATAATATTCTTGTGAGTTTTCCTCATAGGATCTCTTTCAGGTGGTGATTGGTGGTTTTTTTCTATTTCTACTTTCCCCTCTTTTTTGAATGTTTCAGGACATTTATCTTTAATTACTTCTTGTATTATCATATCAAGATTCTTTTTATGATCAGAACTTTCAGGCAGTCCAATTACTCTTGTGTTTCCTCTTTTTGATCTATTCTCTAGATCATTGTTTTTCTCATGTTTCATATTCTGTTCTATTTTTTCATTGTACATATATATTTAATTTCTTCATTTCCTATAACTTTGCTGGCTTCTCCTTGCCCAATTCTGATTTTCAAGGAGTCACTTTCTCCCTTAAGATTCTGGATCTCCTTTTCTAATTGGTTGACTTTCTTGTCATAATCTTTCTGTTTTTCTCTTATTATTCTTATTTTCTTTTTAATTTTTCCTCAATCTCTCTCATTTGATTTTTAAAATCTTTTTTAAGTTCTTCAATGAATTTTCTTTTTGGGCAGGTGACTGTTTTACATTACTCTTTGGGATAGAAGAGGGTTTCTTTGTTTCAGTATCCTCCTCTGAAGATGAACCCTAGTCTTCTCTATTCCCATAGTAGCTCTCTTTGGTTGAATTCTTTCTCCTTTGCCTGTGCATTTTTTGGTAATAATTTAGTTTTTATAATCACCTCTAGTCCTGGGGTATGGGGAATGATGCCTCTGGCCTCTGATCCTCCTTAGTTCTCTCCTCTGACCTTGAATTCAAACCAAGACCTCTAGCCTCCTGTAAGTGTCCACAGCCAGTGGCATCCCACCCTACTGCTTCTGCTCTCACTGGGCACGTACTGGTTCCTTCTCTCTCCCTCCACTCTCTGCAGCACAGCTGGGTCTGGCTCTCCTTGTCAGCAGAGTTTCCTTAGATCTTCTCCAGGTCAGACTCCCAATTTCCCTCATTGTCCTAGGGGTAAAAGTTCCTGTGGTGGTGGTGGTGGTGGTGGTGGTGGTGGTGGTGGTGGTGGGGGAGGCAGCCTCCTAACCCCAGGGCTTGCTGCTTGTTTAAGCAGCTTGCCACTTGTTGTTAAAGTGGAACCTAGTGTGGAGGTGTTTACTCTTTCATGGAGGAAATCTCCAACTTCAATTTTTCTTCAGGTCTTCTCCCATTGTCCACAAGAGGACTTCTCTTCTGCCCGTACTCTTATTTGTTTTCATGGCTTTATGTTTATCGCTTTTGTGGAGGAAAATCTTGAGAGCTTGAAATTTTCTGACTTACTCCACCATCTTCCCAGAATCCTCTCCTGGAATTTCTTTTTAGGAAAGTGGTTAATGGCAAGATCTAGTATGTGATAATACCTGTGTGTGATTTTTCATAAACTTCTGGGAAATGGAAGATTACCGGGCTGTGCATGCCTTCTAAATTATGACATAGGTGCTATTCTAAGGGACTCAGATAACATTTATTTATTTATTTTCTCATGATATACTATGTTATCTATTCTACTTTGTTAATAAAAAACTAAGTTAGGGAACATGCATGGAATAGAGTCAAACCAAATGAATGCCTCTAAAAGATATGTAGATGTCTGTTTTTTAAGTGTTTACTTTAAAAATACATTTTTGGGGATGCCCTTTGTTTTCCCAAAATAATTTTTTTGGATAAAGGAACTCCTCTAACTTCTCTGTCTTCCCTTCCTCTCCATTAAAACTCTTGTAAAAAATATAACTCATCTTTAGCAGAATCTAAGATAAAAAACATTACTAGGGTCACTTACTAGAAAATTATGAGTGAATGCAAATAGGTATAAATTTAAAAAAATCCAAATAACTTGACATTTTTTTCTCTTATTTTTTTTTGGAGGGCAATTGGGGTTAAGTGACTGGCCCAAGGTCACATGGCTAGTAAGTGTGTCAAGTGTCTGAGGCTGGATTTGAACTCAGGTGCTCCTGACTCCAGGGCCAGTGCTTTATTCACTGCACCACCTAACTGCCCCCTAACTTGACATTTTTGGGAGGATGTTTTGCTTTATCTCAAAGGCACTAAAATGTCTGGAAATAAGTCAAATTGAACTGTTTCAGTCATATTACTAATGGCACCCGTGAAAAGCTAGGGGATGGTCCAGGTTTCAGGACAATTCTTTTGCTAACCTTGCAGTGGCAGGTTGTTCACAGTTTCTGTAAGCCATTTGCCATACTTTGAGCCCCAAACGGCTCAGTCAGCAGGGGTGCAGACACAAAAGATATCTCTGAGGAAATGCATACTGAACATGTCCTCCTGAACCCTTACAACATTATGTCTAGGCAGTACATAGCACAGACATAGAAGGAAAAAAAACTTTAGAAATCTCTAGTCTATCTACTTTGATCACACTTTTTTGTTTTATCAAAGTCCTGCCCATTTTACTCTCATGAAACTGCTCACTCTGTTGTAGTAGTAGCAGAATTATGACTAGTTTCAAGATCAAAGGATCAACAACTGCTAATTTACAATTCAGTGTGCCAGCTGATGACAATTATAGCCAATGGAAGCTCCAGTGAACCTATTGTCTCAACTGCAATTGATCCTTGCCACCTTTCTGTTTCATTGGAAGCTATTTCTTCTCCACCATCACAAAGATTTCCCAGTCCCAGGTAATACCCTCTTCTCCTTTTACAAGCAACATTTGGTACGCCAAAATTATAATGCAAGAAAATAACTCAAGGGGCAGCTAGGTGGCACAGTGAATAGAGTGCCGGCCCTGGAGTCAGGAGGACCTGAGTTCAAATATGACCTCACTTAACACAAAAAACTAGCCGTGTGACCTTGGGCAAGTCACTTAACCCCAATAGCCCTCCAAAAAGCAAAAAAAAAAAAAAGAAAAAGAAAGAAAGAAAAAGAAATAACTCAAAACAGTCCCATAGCCTTAATTGCAAAGATACTTGGACTGTAGAATTACATGATTATTTTAGGGATGAAAGGATTCTTGAGAGACTGTCTAGTCTGGTTAGTAGTGTATGCTACCTACTCTAGAGGGTGGCAAACAAAGCCAGATTGGATGGAAGAAAGAACAAGTGTGTGAATGCTTTAAGTACACTTTGAAAACTTTACCTTCTCCCAGTCCCACTGTCTGTCCTGGGGAGACTTTAAGATTTTATTTTAGTCCAGTCAGCCAGCCAGCATTTTTTTTTTTAAGCAATTGGGGTTAAGTAACTTGCTTAAGGTTACATGGCCAGTTATTTCTGGGTGTGGTGCTAAGTATCAGAGAGTCAGCCAGCATTTATCAAACACCTACTGTGTGCTGAAGAACTGTGCTAAGCACTGGGGTTACCAAAAATCAGTCCTTGCTCTCAAGGAACTCACAGTAACTTGTTATTACAAGATAAGTACCTATATGCTACAGGGAGTAGAATTTTTCTGGCATATAAAAACAACATTACAAAATGTTCATTCTTCATTGTGCCTTCCCTTTTCAACCTCCCTCCCTTCCTGGAATGTTATACCCTAGGTTGTCACCTTGCCTATGTCTAGCACCAACATAGGTGGCAGGTGTACAAGATTTTCAGTCGTATTTTCAGAAGTGCAAATGCACATAGCTCCCAAATCCAGTGCCAAACATCATGAGTTGAATTCTGGGGAGGGTAGAATGAGTACTAGAACTGGGTGATTATAAATAATCTCTATTTCAGTTCCTCCATCTAAATTTATCCTGAGCAATGTTGTAAAATTTAATTGGAATATATACGCATATTTTGTTGTTCAGTTATTTTTCAGTCATTTTGAACCCTTTGTGACCCCATTTGAGGTTTTCTTGGCAAAGGTACTAGAGTACTTTGCAGTTTCCTTCTCCAGCTCATTTTACAGATGAAGAAATGGAGACAAAAAGGGTTAAGAGACTTGCCCAGGGTCATACAGCTAGGAAGTGTTGGAGGCCAGATTTGAATTCAGGAAGATGAATCTTCCTGACTCCAAGCACTTTGTCACCTAGCTGCCCCATATGCTTATTATATATAATTAAATATGTCAAAGAAAAGGTTTCTATATGGTTAACGAGTTCTTGATACCTATATAATCTTCAGTACTCTTGCTCCAGTGGATCTGTGAAAATTGCAACCCATTAACGTCTCCCCATTCTATATGACTTGTCCATGTCACCCCATCAATCCACCAAAAGGAGACACTCAACCTGTGTGTATATGTGTGTGTGCTTTCAATACCAATGAAACTCATAGGCTGCTCATCAAATATCCCTCACTTATACATTTCTCTGATGACACCTTTTCCTCTTTAGAGATAATAAAGAATCAATAGAAATAAGTATGTTGGTTTTAACATTGAAACAATAGTAAAAGATACATTACTAATGAAGGAAATCCTTTATTTTTGTCCTTTTTCTCACCCAGACAAGATAGCTCCAACATTTATAATCTATGGATTTGGAGGTAATTTTTTGACACTGAACTACATATTATTTTCCCTTCCTAAACTTCCTCTCCCATCCCGTCTGCCCTTCCCTTCCTTTTTTCATTTTTTAAAATTGGGTTTCCCTATCTCATCTAGACTTGAAGTATAGATTCCAAATACTGGTCTGACCCCTATCTGATATTCAGGAAAGTCTTGAGCTTATCTATTTCTGGTCTAAGCTGCTTTGTCCTGCCTTAGATAACCATTTGACCTTCAATACCAGGAGGCTCGCCACACTGGTGCCAGCCATGACACTTGATAGGCTATAGCTCTTCTACAGCACAGAACATTTGAACTCAAGTGACTTGCCAGTCTTGACCCACCCTGCAGTAGGGACTACAGATGTGTGCCACCACACTGGGCCCAGAATATATCCTGTAAGTCTTGTATTCTTGCTATTCTGTATAAGACTGGCCTGAAGAAGGTGATAAATATCAGACACTGAAATCTGTGAATGTTTCTTTTGCTAGAGAGTTATTGGTTTGCTTTCTGTCCTACAATTAGATCTCATCAGGAATTATAATAAAAAAGCCTCTAATAATAATTGATTATGGAAGAGCAGAGTGTTATCTGTTCCTGAGCACATGGTGGAAAGAAAAATGAAAAAAACAGAGAAACATTTGCTTCTTCGTCAATACGTAGTACACACACTTAAATAAATGAGCTTGTCTCTACGGGGCTGACAGGTTTACTCCTTGATAAACCAAACAGAATAAATAGCCAGAAGGGCTAAATGTAGCTGCACCTTTTATCTAGTTGGTCACCCATCTTCCTTTATGTTTTGTTTAATAATATTGGAAAATAGTATTGTGTGAGAGAAAAATCCCCCTTCATTGTGAGCTCACGAGCACAAGCACAGCATGTTTTGGTATGATTTCAATCTCTGCAAAGCCATTGTGGGTTGTTAACTGGAGGACAGTCCAGGAGAATGCGGTCCTATCCTTCCTATCCATAACTTCCTGAATGATACTCTAGAAGGATTTTCACATTGGTTTTTGTGGTCTTCATGTCCCATAGAGTGGAAAGAAATTGCAGGCATTTCTTTAGCCATACGTATTTTTAGAATTGTTTTAGGCTGTGGATCAATTACTTTAAAACATAGAGTTAGTAAGGAATACACAAGACATATTTAGTACACTTTGATAATATTTTAAGAGCTTTTGATTATGGCATAGGCTGTATAATTTATAGGGATGCAGGTTATATTATTAAAAGACAACATATTGGAAAATCTACACCTTCCCCCCCCCCCCAATTCTGAGGCATCTACCTTAGAGGAAAAATGAATATTGATGGCCTATATTTCTTTGTTTCCTTCCAAGTGCAGTTAGGTGAACTTCTTAGCCTGACAAATAGATGACTGAGTCAGGATTGAATGTCAATGGACATATTGACCCTTATTTTTAATTCAATATTATTCTTCCCCTCTGGCAACATGGGGCACTGGGATGTGCTCGCCAGAGGCTGGAGAGAGAAAAGCACCTTCTTCCCCTGAAGGAACAACAGGGAGAGGGAAGAATTCTTCCATCTTCTTGTGAACTCACAGAAAAGGCTTCCTCCTGCAGGGTTATGATCAGCTAAACTTTGACTTCCTTATTGGAGAATCACATTGACCTATATCAAGTCATAATTATTTTATAGAGAATTATTTACATATTATTATAAATATAGCAAATGCTTATAAGCTTACAAAACACCCCATAAAATAAATAACTTATATTTGCCTAGCACATTATGCTTTACAAAGGGCTTTTACAGATATAACCTCATTTGGTGCAGCAAGAGGGTTTGATACAGTAGAAGTTTTTGTTTCTCCTTTGTTCTCAAAAAAGACCATGACATCAGGAAGATGACTCCATGATGCCATGACTTGCAAGTGAATTGGATTTAAGTGAGGGAGGGTTGTGCAAAGTCACTAGACTCACTTTCTCCTCTGCAGTCATTTGGGTCCCATGGTCACATCAGGACGACTACAGATGACCCTGATGTAGTGGGAGACGTTGGCCCGTTCAAGCTAAAGTCTTTAAAAGGTCTCAGTTTGACTGAGGCAATGCCCATTCAGTGATTAAGGCTTAATAAATAGAGAATGACTTCTTTAACCTAGTCAGAAAAATTGATCTGGGAGGGAAAGGCCCTCAGGTTTCTGGTCAAAACAGAAACAGTTGCTATTTATATTCATTCTGAGTCAATCAGGGCTGAAACACTGGGCCATCTCCAGTTATCCTGCCTGGACTCAGGATGTCTCCAGAGCAGAAAGTGAAACAGATGAATTTGCCCAGCTCTCCCTCACTTAAATCCAATTCACTTTCATGTCATGGCATCACCTTCCTGCTGTCATGGTGAGAACAAAGACAAACAACAACCTCGGTTAGTAGAAAAGGAGCTGTCCACTGGGGACCGAACTGGAACTGGCCAATTGAGCAACGTGGCTTCCTTCCTTTTTTCCTTCCTTTTTTCCTTCCCTACTTCCTTCCTCCCTCCCTCCCTCTATTCCTTCCCTCCCTCCTTCCCTTCCTCCTATCCCTCCCTCCCTTCCTTCCTCCCTTCCTCCCTTCCTTCCTTCCTTCCTTCCTTCCTTCCTTCCTTCCTTCCTTCCTTCCTTCCTTCCTTCCTTCCTTCCTTCCTTCCTTCCTTCCTTC
>NW_027185764.1:43777894-43805395 GCF_028583685.1 Petaurus breviceps papuanus | reverse complement strand
TTCCTTCCTTCCTTCCTTCCTTCCTTCCTTCCTTCCTTCCTTCCTTCTTCTGTCCACATAGGGTATCACACTTACCTGAGGGTACACTACCCAAAGGGAATGTAAATTTTAATATCTGAAACATTTTTTTCTTTCTTAAAGACCAGCTTTAACCTCAAATTACTCTGGATCTCATTGATTGGACAATAACACAAGCCCTACTTGGATATAGAAGAAAGGATTTAGTCTGAAGACCAGGATTCAAATACTACCTCTTCCACTTAATCTCTGTATGACCTTGGGCAAATTGTTTAACTTCTCTGGCATTCAGTTTTCTCATTTGCAAAAATGAAAGGATTGGGCAAGGTGGTTTCTTCCCTTTCTAAATCTATAATCTTATTAACCTTGTTCAATGAGGTAGTGAGATATAATTCTTTCACCAATAAAGAAACTGAGATATAGAGATATTGAATGACTTGTCCCATATTACATAGAACATCAGTGATGAAGTAGGGCCTAGAACATGTCTCCTGACTTCTAGTCCAGTGCTTTTTTATGATACACTCTTAAAACTTGAGTTTCAAATCCATTATGTTCCAGTGACAAAAAGCAAAGAAACAAATTATCTCCATTGATTTCTTTTGTATGACTTAAAAAAAATCCTCTTCTTCTTTTAAGTTGGCATATTACCCCAAAGATTAGTTCAGCTTACACTGTTTTGATAATTTATTGCTGTTTCATCCATCCCCCTTTGTTCCTAAAATCTTGAAATTTACTTAAATTGCTAATATCTATTTTAAAATTTATTTAGTTACTAATTTATTCCTCTATTTTAACCCTTATTTTCCCCTACTCAATTAAGCCAGTACTATAGTTCAAACATCTTCTCTACCTATCTTCTATTCAAGTACTTATTTTGGTAACTTTACTAAAGTGTTCTTTTCCAAGAAGCTTTCCTTTGTTTTGTCTTCCTTGTGATTTCTTTTCCCCTCCATATTGTTCTGAATGCAATTTTCTGACTCATGGACAATAACTTGACTTATTCCTTTAGAAATAAAAAAAATAAAAATAAATGGAGCAAACAAAAACATAAAATACTTGAAAAGTTAACATTAATAATACAATAATTTATATTAATATGAAAAAGTTAATTGATATATCACAAAAGGTCATTTCAGCCAAATGTCTCTTTCAATTTTAAGCTAATACAAAATTAAAAAATTTTTTTTACCAGTGGTACATTTTTCTTACTAACAATCAAAGGAAGCTCTAGGAATTATTGTTCAAAAGTTGAAATTTGCTTTTGATATCCTTACCTTTCCATTCTACATCCTTTCTCTGCTTTTATGACACATCCTTTTTTTCTTCTTCCTGCTTCCTCCCCAAGATCTTCAATGGCAGCACTCTTTTTCAGACTTTCTCCTATCAAAATCTGTCAAAAGGATTTACATGACTTTAGCAGTGAGGTATAGAGAACCAGTGACTAAGAGTGCTATCCTAGAGGGACTTGGATTTTGACAACCTAGACAAAGTTTAAGTTTAATTGAAAGGAATTTTTTGTTGTCTGTGGAATTAATTTCAGAATAGTCAGCAGGGAAGAAAGGTGTTTATTGGTCAGTGAGGCGTTCCTAATATACCTGAAATCTTACTATGGGCATGATGAACACCTGTTCCTAAGAGTGGTTCTAGATAAAAATTATGGGGTAGGCCTAGAGAAAAAGTGATACTGTTTTTATTTTACAGACAAAGAAACGAAGGCACAAGAAAGTTAAATGATTTACCCACGTTAAATAATTTGACTCTGGGCAATGCTGATACAAGCTTTGATAGATATTTTCAAGTTTTTCATAATCATTTACAAGTATGAATGCTTGATAGTCATTTTCAATTATCCCAATTGATGGATTGATTGATGTTTGAAAAACTTTCATGCTTTCAGAATACTCAGGTAGTTTTGAAGAGGGTGTGCTATTTTGTTTGGGAATTAATAGACAATAATGAGACCAGAAAAGCAGGAATAAAAATACCGAATAGGCCATATATACTACTGCCACCGGCCAGTTGATGACTATCAGTAAATGTGTATGAAATCTCTGAAAGAACACTTTGGAGTTCCCAGAAAGCAAATATGTGGGTGTGAACAGAGTTCCTATATTTTCAGGATTATAGTCAGTGGACAAAAATCAAAGTCACTAAGAATGAAGGTTCAGTGATCGTATCCCATAATCCTCGAGAGCATCTTCAACTTATATAAGTGACAACACTTGAAAAGTATCCTTATCTCTGATGCTAGTAAGTGGCAAGAATTATAAAACCTACCTATACTGGAAAAGTCACTGGAAAAGTTAAGTGATTTGTTCAGTGTCCTGGCTTCAGAAATAGAAGCTGTATCCATACAAGGCAATTATATTGTGTCATTTGCCCCCAAGCAATCTTTTTCTAGCTTTGTATAAATTATCTACCTGGCAAAAACAACAGAGACTGGAAGCAAAAATACCCTTCTGTGGGTGTAATTGTATTCATGGCCAGTTGGGTTTGGACTTTTTCCATTAGCAAGAACACCCTGGTGGTAACACTAACTTTAAATCCCAATTTTGTCAACACGCAGAAGGGGTAGAAGGGAGGGGACAAAAGAGGAGGCACAGAGGACAGGAAGGAATGGAGGAATTATACAAGTATAAAGGAGTTCAGGGCCTGAACTTTACAAGATCCAGGACCAAAATGGATTTATATCAGTGATTCATTTCCTTTTTGTTCTCCCTTTCTACATTTTTTCCTCTCTTGTCCCACTTTCCACTCTGTAGAGAAGAGTGAAACCTGAAGCTAGAGCTAGGAATACAGTGTAAAGTTTAAATCTAAATTTAGAATATTTGGTTCATATCTTGGTTTTGCTTCTAATAGTCTGTGTAGACTTGAAAAACTGATTTAGCCAATCTGAGCCTCAGTTTCTTATCTGCGAAATAAGGTTTTGGGCCCTTCAGTTCCTGTTTAGTTTTAAATCTATCCTCCTAAGCTAAGACAGTGTTTTTTTTTTAAAGCAATTGGGGTTAAGTAACTTGCTCAAGGTTACACGGCCAGGTGTTTCTGGGTGGGTGCTAAGTGTCTGAGCCCGGATTCAATCCCCAGATCATCCCAACACTGGAGCCGGTGCTCTTACTCACTGTGCTACCTGGCCACCCCTGCTAAGACAGGTTTTTACTGTAAAGAGTGGCAGCTCTAATGACTAGTCTCATTTTTCTGAGACTGAACACTTCATTGCATTGCCTTATTGAATCACTGATTTAAAGTTTAGACAGTTCCATAGATATCCCCCAAAAATTAGTACAATATTATCTCTCACTGAAGTCATTTGCTGACCTGCCATAGAATTGTCAAAATGAAATAGCATCTTGAAATATAAGCACCATTTGCTGTTGATTAATTATTTGAAAAAAGTTGAAATACATTTTTTTTGCCTTTTTTTTTGGAGGGGGGAAGGCAGGGCAATTGGGGTTGAGTTGCCCAATGTCACAGAGCTAGTAAGTGTTAAGTGTCTGAGGCCACATTTGGACTCAGGTCCTTCTGACTCCAGGAAGGACTCTATTCACTGCGCCACCTAACTGTCTCTGAAAAACATTAAAAAAAATTTAAAGACTTTCATTTCATCACAGTTCTATTCAGCATATGAGAATTCAAGCCTGTTTGAAGGTAGAGACTTCACTTAGTGGTATTGTCTTTCATGGAGACTTTGAGTCACACCTCAGGTGAGGGAAATAAGGCTCACTGGGAGAGTTTTCATCAATTGTTTTTTCTAGGGGTTAAGACCCTTTTATATTTGTTAATAAATAAACTTGATTTTGGTTAATGCCTTTATTTCCCTTAGCGTTTACAGAGGAGGTAAGAGCTTTTTATAGATATGAGCCTGATTTTGGTGTTTCCAGGGAAAATTGTGGTTGAGGATTTGTATCATAAAGATTATTTTCAGAGAGAGGTACAAATATGAGAAATAATAAGTTCCTCCCTCTTTATTTTTTGTCCTTATTTGTTCCTTTTTTGCAAAACATACCCAGGCCCTATATTTATGTTTCTTTGGCTCTGTCTTTGTCTTTTGAAGACAGGGGGATTCTGGGAGGACAATGGTCTCTTTCCTCCCATTTGGATATTAGTAATTTGATCATCATTTAGCCACCTCAAATCACTTAAGTGTATTTAACTTTCTAAGGGTTATTTCATCTTCTTTGCTTAGATTTCAATGATTCTATCTAGTTTTGGATTTCTTAACCAGAATAATTGAAAGTTATTTATCTAGTAAGGATCCATTCCCCGCCCCCCCACCCCCCCTTCAGACTGTGAATCAGTTTTGCCGGATAAGTTATTCTTGGTTGTCAGCCTTTGTTCTTTTGCCTCTCGTTATATTGAAATTTAACTTTTTTCTACTATAGAGTAATTGCTACATAATCTTGTGTTATCCTGACTGTGGTTCTTTGCATTGAATGGAGTAGCTCACTGATGTTTCTCTTTGCTTTTGTTGAATCTCATTTCATCTGGTACTCTTCCACAGTGATCCTTAGGTGTTTCTCAGGGCTGATGGGCTTAACTGGGACCTTTCACATTAATATCTTTGTCAAAAGACCTCCAGTTCTACTGTCAGATAACATATAGTTAGAAATCTACTTTTGTCCTTAGATCTTTTCATACTTTCTTGGCACAATGCCTGGCATATAGTAAGCACTTGATAAGTGTTTATTGGGTTGAATTATTGAATATTGAAGTAAATTTCCCTAGGGATTGATATCTTCAAACAGAAATGGATTTGAGAGAAACTGTGGTAAAGACACTGTTTTAACCTCACATCAGGCAAAAAAGGCTACTGAACTCTGCCCCAATTATCCCCTAGCAACACATCTATCACAGAGTGGTTGATCTGACCTCCCTACACCTCAAAAAGAGCCAGACATTTTTATTTTACTCTTTCTCAATGAGTCATACCACACATTGCTAGCTTAAGCACAATACCCCATAACCACTGTAGGTTTACAAATAAATTTGTCGACCTTTAAATTAAATACAAAGAACCTATGAAGGAAAATGCTGTTTGCATCCAGAGAAAGAACTGACAAATAGAAGTATGTATGGAAGGATTTTACACACACACACACACACACACACACACACACACACACACACACACGTGTATACACACATATTTGCATCTAATGGGAGCCATTTCTAGGGTGGGGGGAAAGGGAAGAAAAGAAGGAAAAAATGTATAACTTTGTTATATATTTAAAAGGAATAACGAGTTGTACATAACAGATTTGCAGTTTCAGGAGCAATCATCTTTTAAAAATTCTACTATATTATGGAATTGCTTGTTTTATTTCATAAATTAAAAATAAAATAAATAAAATATAAAGAAAAGAATGATTGTTATATGCAAGTAGGAAAAAAGGCAAAGTGGTATAGTGGAAAATATGCTGGACCAGAGGTCAGAAAATAAGGGCCCTGGCCTTTGCAGCATGACCTTGTAGAAGTCTCTTAACCTCCTCTGTAAGATGAGGGGATGCGAGGTTCCCTTCCGGATCTAAGACATATAATCCCATGATCATTTCCAGTTCCAACATTCAATGATATAATTATTTTTAAAGAAGTAATGAGTTTCAAGTTCTTTCAGAGCTGTTTCTCTCTCACTGTTATTTATATCTCCCCAAATACCTAGCCAGTTCTGTCCCCCATACATAGAAGGCCCATCAACAATATTTGATGAAGGAATAAATGCAAAATTAACACTTTTTTTCAATTCAAAGCGAGTTGCTGAAATTTCTCATAAATTAGATGAAAGTTTAAAGGCTAGCAAACTGCTGGCTATTTTTTTTGTCAACAGCTACAGAAATGTTGAAGAACTACTGAAAGTGATAAATTTTTGTGTGAGGACGTGAGCTTGCAGTCATAAAAGTCTTTTTTGTATGATTTTGTGAAGCCTAATTATTTTAATCAAGGCAACGATACTTCAGGGTTTTTTGAACAAAATGTTCACAAGTGTTCTAGTACTCTGTGAAAAAAATCAGCTTTCTTGAGAATGTCTGTTTTTTGGAAAGATTGACATAGCAGGAGTTTGGTGTCAAGCACATTAATTTCCAAAATGACTTCTACCTCCATCAATTGTTATTTTGCTTAGGTAACAATGATTACTAAATGCACTAATTCCTACTCTTTACACATGAGACTGTTCCAGAGTAAGCAAAGCTTGTATAGTTTCTTGAGGAAGCATATGATGGGAAATAGAGAAGATCCTCGTACCTCAGTTTCCTTATTTTTTAAATAAGTGGGGTGAACTGGATGATAGAGGTCCCTTTCCCTTCTAAATCTATGATCCTAAATATGTCAAACTATAATCCTATATAGTTTTGCCTTTAGAAATTTTCTTTTGTCACATTCAATTTGAAAACTTAAATTTTAGACATAAATGAGAATATTCTGTTTAAAATATGGACCATGTCTCTTGTTCCATTTCTCTGGACTTGAGGTTTGTAAAGTTTCTCTTACCAATTTAATTTTCTTTTCATTCTTTGAATACCCCATATATCAAAGTAGTATTACTTTGTTTGAAACATGTGTAAGAAATATCCTAGATTATATATGTGATGTCCCTTACTCCTTAACAACAGGATGTATAACAACTGTGGTACATAAACTCCATGAGGGCAAGGACATTATCTTATTTAAACTTTTTACCTACTTTAAGATCTTTCATAGTACTTTGTCCCAGAATAACTATTGAAGGATTAAACTTTAATAAAGGCGTTTGTAGCACTCACTCTGGATCTATTTTCCTAAACCCCTATTCACATCGGAACACTGGGCCCCCAAAGGGAGGCTGACTCTTTGTACCCTCAGAATCTACTAGCAGCTGAGGGTTGTCTTTCTAATACTTTAGCTCACAGGCCCTCACTGGTATGCTTCTCCCCCCCTTGAATATCAGCTGATTTCAATTAGTCATCCAGACTTCATTAGCTTTTAGAAAGGAGTATTTATGAAGTAGTAAAAACAGTTGGTGAAAAACATTCTGCTATGAAGTCATGGCATATTCTACCAAAAGTATGTATGGAGTCTAGGGAAAAGTGGGTTCACATTCATAGCTTATGAAACAAAAGCTCCTATCAGCTCTTTTGTTGGAGTCCCCAATATGTTTTCCTTAAGTTGGATATTATTCTACTTTTCTTTTCTAATGCAGTTCTTCCTAAGACTCTGGAAACAGACACTATTATCGACTATTTTGGGGATACTGTTATGATCCTCATAGGAAAATGGAAAGTCCAAATTCCTCTAGAACCTTTGAACCTCACAAGGTTCTCCCCTGCTTAAGGGAGAGGGTAGGAGGAGGCCAAGGCTGAGTCACTGTCCCTCCCCTCCTTACCATATCTCAGGTGGCTCCTTTTTGGTTGGTTGGGATTCCATCTTCCCAACTGGCTCAGTGTTTTGTAGATGATACATAGGTGTGAACAAATTTCCTTGGACAATCCGAACATCACTCCCTTTGAACCAGGACTTTTTCACACTTAGTCTAAAGGCTATTATTGATTGATTCAATAGAGAAGTGACATCATGACACTTACTTTAAGTAAGCAAAATTATTGATTTACTCAATTGACCCCCATCCTTAAACATTGAAACTATTTTAGCAACCAAATTTCTTTAATATCAAAAGCAGTTTTATGATGAAGCAGCAATCAATGTTAGCCTTTCAATTTGTAAATACAGGACAACATAGAAAAGTCCAAAAATGCATAAACTGATAATGTAAAAAATCTGCAGAAAGGGATGCAGTTCAGTTACCAGTCTTCCAGAAAATACTTACTTTTCAAGAGCAATGGTATTCTTTCAGGATTAAAAAAAATTCCCTACAGCCTGGAGTAGATAATTTTTTTTAAGACTCTATTTGTGAAAGCTAATCTGATTTGCCTAAAATGCTGCACTTAGTATCCAGATTCATTTTGATTCCTGAGTGTTCTACAGTTTGCTGAGTTTTCAGTCAACAATTGTTTGTGTGGTTCTGGGAGTTTAGAGGTTTTATTTTTTAGAAGTTTTTTCAGCTCAAATATTATGTCAAAGTATATACAGAAATGATTTAAATACACAGTTGAAACAGAAATGAGTGCCTTATGATGAGCTGAGTTTGTGCCCTATGGGAGAATTTGTCTGATGTTGAAGTCATTTTTCTTTAAAAAGGCACTTTTATGGAACTGAAGAAATGACCTGCACCATTCTTGTAACTGTAATTCAGGCCTGCCAAATGCTCCCATTCTGATGGTTCCTCACAGCTAGCTCGACAAACGACCACAGGCAAGGCTTTTGGGAGGTTGAATTTTATGTGCTTCATCTCATGCTATTGAAAAGGAAAATCTGTTTTGGAGTAAGTTGTTTAATTCCAGCCCAGGACCTTTGTGAACATATTCTTAGGTTTGAGATCTATTGCCCTTACCCTTCTGTTTTTATTTCCTTCATATTACCATTCCTTTTCTAATTAGGTCCTTTCCTAAACTAATTTTCAGCACGGGCGCTATGATAACCCTAACAAAGTGATCCAAATTCTGTTAATTTTTTTCAGTCAAAGCTAATTTAGCATAATTACTATTGTGCAAACAAAAAGGTGTTTTCGCTCTTAGCCTCTGTTTTCTCTTGCCTGATAACAAAATTTATGTAGGCAGTTTTCACCTTGCACAGGGTATATTTGTGGAAGATTATTGCTAAGTTACATGTTTGGAACTTGGAATCAATTTTCCTAAAGAATCAAAGCAATTGTGGTAGCTATTATCTACCAGTCTCCAGGAGAGTTCCCTTTTTTCCTCAGTGAGTTCAGTACTTAAATCACAATCTTTCTCTCCTCCCCAACTCCTACCATCATACAAAGAGACATATGTTGATACTCCCTCAACCACCCTAATTTCACAGTTCCTCTATTTACCCATTTCATATGACCTACTCCTCTACCCTAGCTTGTCTGTGTACAAACACGGTCATTGCCTTGATATTGCCATCATGTACAAATGCAATACTTCCATGTTCATGAACTCCAAAATTGCCTTTTCTGATTACAACCTATGGTTATTCTACCTCTCCTCCTGCCTTGCAACCCGCCCCCCAACCCAAATACTTCAAATCACTTGACTACTTCATTATCTTCCAGGTTCTCTCTCTTGTATCAGCTACACTTTCTTTTCACCATCTTGACCTCTTGCTGAACTGGTTCTCTTCTTTGGAATCCCTTGTCCTCTTATTCTATTGCCAATTTTGCCTGGCAGAGTCTTAGCCTTGGATTACTAGTACTATACTCTGCCTTTGTTCCTACACATGTGCTTCTGAATGAAGATGGAGAAAATAATGAAACCACACTAACTGGGTCCACCAAAAATGTGTGTTATATTACCTCTACTGGTCCTTACTGCTGAAAGGTAATCCCTTTACATCTCCTTAATTAACTCATTATCTCACTCACTACAGAAGCTCCTCCAAACCTTTTCATTCCTCCTCCAAACTCCCACTGCTCCCCCTTCTCCCTCTCTCTCAGTGGAGAACCTCACCTCATATTTTACTGAAAAAAATTGAGGACATTTGCCACTTCTCCTCTCCTCCTCTCACAATACCCACATGCCATTTACTTGTATCTCCTCCTTTACCCTGGTCTTATATGAAGAGGTGGCCCTTCTTGCCAAGGGCAGCCCCTTTACCTGTACAAGTGGTCCCATTCTGTCCCATCTTCTCCAACAGATTGTGTCCTCTACCATCCCTCCTCTCTGACTTATCTTCAGCCTCTCCTTATCTTTTGACTCTTTTCTTACTGCCTACAGACATGCTCATATCTCTCTAATCCTGACAAAATTTCACGTGATGTATCTCCCAAAGCTAATATCCCATATCTTTCCTGATTTTTGTGGCTAAACTCCTTGAGATGGCCATCTACAATAGGCCCCTTTATTTTCTTTCCTTTCAATCTCTTCTTAACCCCTTATGATCTGACTTCTGACCTTATCATTCCACCAAAACTACTCTCTCCAAAATTACCAGTGATCTCTTAATTGCAAAGTATAATGGCCTTTTCTAATTCTCATACTTTTTGACCTCTCTTCAGCATTGACACCATCAACCACTCTCTTCTTCTTAATATTATCTTCTCTCCACATTGTTATGACATTGTTTCCTCCTGGTTCTTCTCCTACTTGTCTGCCCACTCCTTCTCAGTCTGCTTTGATGAATCTTCACCCAGGTGAGACCCATTAATTATGGATACCCCCTCAGGCCTCTGTCTTGGGCCCTCTTCTCTTCTCCCTCTATACTATTTCACTTGGAGAACTCATCAGCATCCATGAATTCAATTATCACCTCTATGCTAATTCTTCTTTTTTTTTTTTTGCTTTTTGGAGAGCAATTGGGGTTAAGTGTCTTGCCCAAGGTGACACGGCTAGTAAGTGTTAAGTGTCTGAGGTCACCACCTAGGTGCCCCTATGCTAATTATTCTTAAATTTATTTATCCAGTTCTAATCTCTCTCCTGACCTCCAGTCTCACATATCCAATTACCTATTACACATCTTGAATGAATTTCTCATAGATATCTTAAATTTAACATGTCAACTTATCTTTCCTCCCAAGCCCTTCTCTTTTTTTAACTTTCTTATTACTATTGAGTACCACCATACTCCCAATCAACCAGGTTCATAATCTAGTTGTCATTCTCAATTTCTTACTCTCTCTCATCTCCACTATTCATTCTGTTACCAAGGCCCATTGATTTTATCTTTATAACATCTTTCTTCTTTCACTGTCATCATCCTGGTATAGACTTTCATCACCTGATGCCTGAACTATAGCAATGGTCTGCTGGTTGGTCTGCCTACCACATGTCTCATCCCACTTTAATTCATTCTTAAATCGGCTGTCAAATTGATTTTCTTAAAAGAAAGGCTTGATCATCTAACCACCTCCCAAGTCAATAAATCTCAGTGACTCCCTGTAACCTCCAGGATTAAATATGAAATCCTTTGTTTGGCATTCTGAGCCTTTCATAACCTGTTTCCTCTCTTCCCCCTCCAACATTTAAAGTCTTCTTTCATTTTATATGGCATCTCCTCACACACATGCGCTGACATCCAGTTACACTGGCTTCTTTGCTATTCCTCTTACTAGATGCTTCACTCAAGACTCTGGACATTTTCACTGGCTATCCCCCACACATGGGATGCTCTCCTTCGTCCCCACTCTGCTGCCTTCTTTCAAGTCCCAGCTAAAATCCTTTCTCTAGCCCTCTTAATTCTAGTGCTTTCTATCTCTTGATTATTTCAAATTTATATCACACTACCACACATATATTTGGCTTGTTTGTACATAGTTATTTGCGTGTTGTCTACCTGTTTCATTGTGAGCTCCCTGAGAGCAGTGACTCCCTTTTACGTTGTGTTGTATCTGCAGAACTTATCACAGTGTCTGACATATAGTAGGTGCCTAATAAATATTTACAGACTAGCTGACATTTATCTTTATTCATTTCTTTCTCATACTTTGATTATTATTATTTGTGTTAAAATTGTATCTTGTTATAATCCCCCTGACCCCCCCCCCCATTAGTATAATAAGTGAGCTCATACGTAGCCAGTATAAAGTGGCAATAGCAGGAATTAAGGTTGCAAAGAGGAACCTAAAAGTCACATACAAACTATCCCAAAGATCAAAAGAGCATGATTTACAAATTTTATCATATATTAACTAAAAATACCATTCTGGTAATATGTGTGGAATCAGGGGAAAATATCTAGACTCAGCTGTCAAAGTTTTTGATCCTATGATATGTAAATCATATGTAAAGCAAGTCCTAGACATTTGCAGCAGGAACAGCAGGATCACCAAAGGTGCTGATAATTTTGAGATGATGGGGGACGTTATGAACTTTAAAGTTTTACCAACAACTTTGAGATGATTTGGATATGATAATGAAGTAACTCAAGGCAGCACAGATAAATCAGTCTATTTCCCCCCTCCAAACCCCATAAATGAGACCCCCAAACTCTTGCTCCCCCTTCTTTCTAAGCACTCTTTCATCTCCATTAGGTCCATGCTGCCTACTGCTTCCTACTCTAATCCATGGTTATGGATGATATTCTCTGTTAGTTACTCTCTGACTCTCCCCTTCCCCATCCTCTTCTTTATGCTTCCTGTCTTCCCATCTTTCCTTATCCCATCCCTTCTCCCCACACTGTCTGCCTCTGTACCCATTCTTTTGACACTAGTCTCTGTACTTTCTGGTGCCCCCACACCCTCCGTGGTTATTAAAGTGTGATTACCCCTCTGTTTCCTGCTACCATCATCGTCTTTTCCAATGAGTACCTAAAGAACCAAGTGTGCCTGCCCCCCTTTCATAACTTCATAAATTATCAATTCATTATTATTAATATTAACTAACACACATAGTGCTTTAAAGTTATCAAAGCATTTTTCATTGCAATATTATACATGCTGGTTAGATTTCCAGGTCATAAAACCATTTAACCAATATTGCAAATTTCATTTTCTTTTTTAAAATAGTTTTTTATTAATTTATAATTTTTAATTAATGTCTTTTTTATAAACAACAATTTCTCCAGGGGCCCTCCTTCCTTCCAGAAAGCCATTTCATATAACATGTAATATTTTAAAGATTAAAAAAAGAAAAATAAGGGAATAAAACCCAGAAAATCTGAGTAAAACATTGAAAAAGTCTGAAAATTTGTGCAATATACCACATTCATGAGCCCCTGCCATTCTGCAAATCAGTGGGGGTACATTTTCAATAACAATGCAAAAGAAAAAGAAGAATCCAATTATACTGGGTAAGTAGCTACTTTATTATAACATATTTCAGTGGAGAGAAGAAGGGAGAGAATCTGGAACTCAAAGTTTTAAAAACAAATGTTAAAAATTGTTTTTACATGCAACTGGGAAATAAGATATACAAGCAATGGGTATATAAATCCATCTTGCCCTACAAGAAAGTAAGGGGGTATGGGAGGGATATAAGAGAGGGCAAATTGGGGAAAAGGGTATTCAGTATGTTTTCCATCTTGGGATGGGGTAGGGGAGAGATGGGGAGAAAATTTGTAACTCAAAATCTTGTGGAAACGAATGTTGAAAACTAAATAACTAACTAAAAATATTTCCGCATATCAAAACATTAAAAACCACACACATAGCCCAACAGTTTCAAGGAATGACCTGCCTGCCTTAACCCTTGATCCTTATGTGGAGTTTTTTCCCCCTCCTCTCTTGATCCCTTCTTTGTTCCCACAGCTGCTACTAGTCTTCCTACTGAGGGTAACTAACAGGCCTCAAACCTGTTGGTAAGTTAGGGGGATGTCTACCCCAAGTATGTGAAGACTTTCCCTGGTAGAATGGACAGATGAGAACAATTCGTTCTAACATCCATAGTGGTGACTGAAGCAGGTGCTGACCAAGCTTAGATCTTGGTCAGATATCAAAGGTCCCAAAGTCATCTACTGCATCCTGGGCCATCACTAGTTGTCTTTTCTTTTGTCTTGCCATTGGATTTTTTTTTTAAGCAATTGAGGTTAAGTAACTTACTCAAAGTTTACACGGCCAGGTGTTTCTGGGTGGGTGCTAAGTGTCTGAGCCCGGATTCGATGCCATTGGATTTTGATGACTCTGGAAGACAGAGTAAGGCTGATGACTTTGCACAACTAGTCCTCACTTAAATCCAATTCACAAACAGTCAAGACATCCCATGATGTCATAAGTCCTCTTAGAAAATAAAGGATGAACAACTAAACTTCCTTCCCTTTTTTCCCCCTTCCTGGACATATTTGAATATCTCTGCCAGTCCCCTTCCACAGGAATATTGTACTCTGTTCCTGGGGTCAGGGCTCTGATAGGTGAGATTTTGCCTCATCTTGCTTGGAAGGATGCCTCAGTACTACTTTGTGACTATACTTCACAGTACTCTTAGTTATAACCAACTCCCTCCTCCCAGTTTTCTTTTATGTGTATCTTCCTCCATTAGAATATAAGTTCCTTGAGGACAGGGAATCTCTCTTTTTCTTATTCACTTTTAGTGAGGATATCCCCAATTTCATCTCAGCTACTTCTGCCCTCTCCATTCCTGGGATGAAAAAGGCAGCACCATGATTCTCCAGAGGGTAGCCGTGGTAGAGCTTAGATATCTGGTTCAAGACCACAAACCAATGTCCATTCTTTCTCCTCCCAATTTTTGAGTCTAGGGTCTTCCCAGTTTCCATCTTTATTCTCTTTTCACTGAAATTGGAAATGGATTTTTTTAGGGTTCCTGCTTCTTCTTTTGAAAATATAGCAATTTAGTTGATGTTTGAAGTCCTTGAAATATCAACTCAAATTAGTTAGTTTGAGTGTCTAAGGCCACCCTTAATATAATATATAATATATCATAATATTATCTATCATATAAGTATATAATATGATATATTATATAATAGGTCAATTATAACCCTATTTACTTTGGGATTCTGAGACTGTTGGATCTCTTGAGAGTTTAGAAGTTCTGAGTTGTAGTAAGATATACCAATTAGGTGTCCACACTGTTTGAGATAAGATGATCTCCTGGAAAAGGGGGGCTACCAGGTCGACTTAAGGAGGGATAAACTGGCCCATATCAGAAAAAGGAGAGCAAAATTCTACTAGTGGGATCAGGTGAGGAGCAGTGCCTGCACTTCTAGCCTGGGTGAGATAGTCTTATAAAAAAGGTTAAAAAAAGAAAGTTTAAGGTCATGTATATATGATGCTCTCGGGATGGGTTTTTGGAGGGAGAAATAAAGTGGTACATACAAGTGTGGGTAGTTGTACTAGCACACAAATGAATCTACCTAAGAAATTGTTTTACCAAAATAGCCTGGCATGTAGGGTGGGTGATTCTTATTCTTGTCCCTGCATTTGTGATATTTGCTGTTTCCAAAAGACTTCTTGGAACTTCTTGAGAATAATCTCTTAATGATGCCAAAAATCTGTATGAAAAGTAAAAAGAAAATCCCCCAGACTTAATGATCTACTTTTTACAAGTTGAGAAGGCTAGATTTGAGGAAATATTTTGATTTCCAAAAAGGGGAAAAGATACATTCTTAAAATGATAGTTCAGGAAACATAATGCCATGCCAAACATCAGCATTCTTGAGCTTGTTATAGTCATAGGATAATAAAATCATAGACTGATAAAGTTGCAAAGATCATAGAGATGGTCTTGGCCAAATTCATTATTTTACCCATGGAGAAACTCACTTTCAGAGAAGTTAAATGACTTCCCTAAAGAACAAAAAAGATGATCTCCAGTATGCTGGATGGTCTCTTCATAGAAGATCAAAGGGAAAACATGGACAAGAATTGCATAGGATGAGAAATCATAGAGGTACTTTCAATTACATCTAGTTTAATACCACCCACAATTATGAAGTCATGAATCTACCAAAGTACTAAAATATCATACAAATTATGTGTGAGCAAATAAAGGAGTGATAACTATGAGGCAGTATGGATCCATTAAAAATAAATTATGTTAAATAGTTATAGAATGGTGCAGTATAGTGGCGTTACCCTCAAATAGAAATGGGTCCCTACCAATTTCATATTGACTTAGAAAACCACAAATTAACATCATTTATGTTGTATATGAACAAATGTGGGTTAATGACAGTGCAGTTATGTAGTTTCATAGCTGGTTGAATAACTTTTTGTAAGTAGTGCTGATTAACAGACTGACATTAACTTAGAGGAAAATCTCTTGTGGCATTCCTCAAGCCTCTGTCTTTGGTACTTAAGGACTTGACTGAAAGCATAAGTGTCATGTCTATTTAACTCATGTATCATAGGAAACCAAGAGAGTTACACTGAACAGAAGAAGAAGGCAAAGGTTTAGTTACTACAACTATGATAAAAGATCTTCATGGGACCAGAAACAGGAATGAGTTGCTGTAGGGCTACCTGAATTATAGCTCTATAAGAGATTCCCTCTTTTAAGAGTCAGATTGGTTCCAGAGACTGGGCTACAGCTAAAACTTCAGGGTTAAGTGACTTAACTCTGTTGACTGGAAATATATAGAGCAAAGAGGCTATTTATCTTCATATTATTTCTTCCCTTAAGTGTAGGGACATATTCAGGTATCAGAATGACTGAAAACGGACCTTTTCAGGTAGAGTAGTCAGTTGGTTAACCAATCGAAAACCACTTATTAAGTGGTTATTATGTTAGGTACTATTAGGTGTTAGATACTGTCATAAGTGCAAAGGGGATAAATACATTCCCTGCTTGAAAGGAGCTCACAGTCTAATGGAGAAGATAACATTCATAACTATGTACATACAAGATATATATCATTTGAATGAAAAATGATCTCAAAGAAAAGTCTTGGTGCAGGGGAAGGTTAAGGAAGGGAGGAGGTTTGGGACTAGGAACGTCCTTGCAGAAGGTTGATTTTGAGCTGAGTCTTGAAAGAAGCTCAGGAAGTCAGGAGGCAGAGGTGAAGAGGGAATGGTTGGAGGATCTTGTGTGAGCAACAGAAAATAGGCCACTGGCTGTTCTTCTAACTCCAAATATAGCTTTCTTTTCACTGTACCATGCTGAGGGGTGAGAGATCATGAAGAGTCAAGTATGACTCCAAATGAATCTAGGAGAATAGAAATATTAGCGAAGCCTCAGTAGAAAGAGAGAAGTTCATGGTTGTCCGTTCTTGAAGAGGACCAGAATGACCCACTATATTAGAGTCAAGTTACAGTGTGTCTGACTACGTCTGATCAGATCAGTGTGAACTGGGAATGCTTTACTACAGGTTGGGCACAAATAGTCGATATGAACATTTGGGGGCAAATTCTCTAAATTTGTACATCTTGTGTTTCTTTCAAGCTACTTCAATTCTGCTTTGCAGAATTTGCAGTATTAGGGAGGCCTTCATAGAAAGAGAGAAGTTACCATCTTTATTATAACTTTGGGGATTAGTTCTATGCCTCAATGAAACTTGCTTGTTTTGCTTAGTGGTAATCCTTTTTGCTAACTCTAATAGAGAGATTACTGTGTTAGATCAAAGGCCATGGTGCTTTTTTTCTTAGATATGCCATGTTATATTTTTCCTTGCCTTGTGTCAGTATCTAATACAGTGCTTTAAACATAGTAGGTGATTAATAAGTGTTTATTAAATTGAGTTGGATGTTGGTGATCATTGTTTCCATTCTTATTGTTGTTTCTTTTTGATTAAGGTGGGTGATATGCTAAGGAGGAGTTCAAGTGTGCTGGGCTTTCATTCTATTATTGACTCTAGAGAACTGAGGAGGCATGCCACAGTTCTCAAAGACATATTTCGACTTTCCTTCTCCCATAAGACTTCAGGTCAAGCATGTAGGGTATAACCTGCCCAAATCTAGTTGGTAAGGAAGTTCTATATAGATCTGGACCTGGGTGAAGGAACTAGACAGCAGTGTAAGAGTCCAATACAATTATTTTCCTAAGCTACATAAGGGATGAAGTACTGGTGCCTCTGATTGGGTCACCTGGGAATATGATATTTGGAGACTCAGAAGATCCTGTATAGTCTAAGGGTGTGAATAGCTGTTGGACCTTTTAAATAAATAACACAGGAGAGTAAATAGAAGTAATACGTCTATAAGTAGAAATAATAGTGTAATAAAACTAGAGAACCTGAATTTGAACTCTACCTCTGCCATTTATTAGATAAGTGCCTTAAATGCCCTGCTTCTTCATCTGTCAAATGAAGTTAGATTTGATGGTCTCTAAGGTCCCTTCCATCTCTAAAATTCTGTGATAGTTAAGGGAATGGTAGAACCTGATCAGGGAGTCTATGGAGGTATGGTAAATGGAAACTGACCAGTTTAATGTCTTATAGAGATGAGGAGCTGCTGCCTAAGGAAGTATGGATGAAATTCAAAGCTGTTAGAGGGGTGACATGGAATTTATGTGGGAACTGACTAGTCTGGTTTATTGACTGGATGCACCATGACAAAACCCTTAAACACATCCAGGAGTTATAGGGAGAGGGTTTCAATCATAAGATCTTTGTATTGAGATCGAGAAGTAATCTTAGGGACCATCTAGTTCAACCCCTTCATTTTATGTGTGAAGAATCTGACACCCAGAGAGGTGAGATGATTTACCCAAAATTACACAGGTAGTAAGTGTCAAAGCTGGGTTGCCAGTACTTATAGACCAAGTTTAATGTTTATTCCATTGTGTTATGCTGTCTAATAGTGTCTCTAGGGAGAGCACAGACTTCTTCCACCATTGTTTGCTGAATATTTCCCTCTGCAGAACAGTCAGAAGCTAATGGAAACAGGTCATTGGAGTTCCTGTCTGGGTCTTGAGAAGGCTGTGGTCTGGAGTTAGACAAATCCATTAAGATAGTGGAGATAATCAAGACAGCAGGAAATAACATGAAGTTTCAGATAGAATTAAGCACATAGGTAAGGGTAAGCAGAATGGTAGGAGAGATCTAAAAAAGAATGAGGTCACTTCTAGACATCTTTAGTAGCTCCCCATTGCTGACATAATAAAGTAGAAGCTTGGCATTTATAGCTGTCCACAACGTGGCTCCAACTTGCCAATTCTGCTTTATTTCATACTAAATGTTTTGCATTCTAGTTAATTTGGACTGCTTTCCATTCCCTGTTCTTTTTATGCTCATTCTCCTTGCCTTTGCTAATGCTATTCTCCATAACCCGAATGTATTCTTTACCATGTGAATGCTTTCTCTTCCCCATTTCTTTCCTTCAAGACCCAGAACAGATTCCACCCCTTCTACAAAGCGTTCCCTGATACCTTTAGGTTAGGGATTTCTAACCTATGGTATGAGTACATCTGGGAGGGGGGTGGTGTGAGAAGGTTGCCAAAGAGTACAGGAAATAACTGGTAATATATTTTCCCAGTGAAATAAATCTGCTTTTTAAAATTTCTTATGTGCATATTCACGGGAAATTTTAAAATATATTTCCTTTCATAATGAACAGGGGGTACAGGGAGGTTTATTGAAAGCAAGGGATACAGGGACCAAAAAAAGATTGAGAATCCCTGCCCTTGGTGAAAGTGCTCTATCCTTCCTCAAATTTGTCATAGTACCTTACCTGGATATCTTCATTTATCCCATTCTCTTATTTGTATAGTTATCTTTGGTTTTATTTGATCATAAGCTACTTGAGAACAGGACTTATATGGTACTTATTATTATATGCCTGGCACCTAACCATAATGTTTTGTGATCTTATAGGCACTTGTTAGATTGCATTGAATTGATTAGGGAAGTCTCCATTGAGGAGGTGGCACCTGAACTGGGTCTTGAAGGAAGTTATGGCTGTTAGCTGGTTGGGATGGGAAACACAATATAGAAGGTAGCTTGTGCAAACAGAGTCAGTCAGGTGAGGGCAGAATGAGATTGAGGAATAATGAGAATGTCATTGACTGGGATGTTGAGTTAGTGAAGAGGAGTGGTATAAAATAAATCAAGGACGGTAGATTGGGGTAGGAAAGAAAACCTTAATTGTCAGGATAAGAAATTTGTATTGCACTTGGCAGACAATGTGTAGCCACATGATCAGACTTAAGCATAAGGAAGATTACATTAGCATTAGGATGAATAATGGATTAAAGAAGGGGAGGAATGGGAAGTAAAGAAACCAGTTGGGAGAGGGACTGAACTTAGGGTAGTGGCAATGGGAATAGAAAGGAAGTGACATATGCAAGAAATGTTCTGGAGATAAAATTGATAAATTCCAGCAAATGATTACACACACATATATGCAAACATAAATAAATATATACATATATGTATAAATGTATATATATACACACATATATGAGAAAAGTTATGTAGATAGCATCAACAAAACCCAGCAAATGATTATATCTCTCTTGAAGGAGAGGGAAGAAAACTTTTCAAGTTTTGAGCCTGGATGATTAGTGTAATCAACAGAAATAGAGAATCTAAGGGAATCAGGATTTGGAAAGGAGTTCATATTTAGACTTGTTGAATTTGAGGTTCCAATAAAAACAGATGGCAACATCTTGCAGGCATTTGAAAATGGCGCACTAGAGTTCAGAGGAGAGATAAGGGTTGAACATTTACATTTATGAGTCATACATACATAATGATAATTAAACTCATGGAGATGGATGAAATTACCAAGTGATAGGCATACATAGAAGCTAAGAAGTCTGTAGGCAAAACTTTGGAGATATTCAATTTGAAAAACATTTATTAAGCACCTGCTATGTAAATGGTTCTCTGATAAGTGTTAAGCACAGGGGCTACAAAAACAAAAATGAAAAATAGTAACTGTATTTGAGGAACTTACAGTCAATAGGAGGGTACAACATGTAAACAGACAAATATAATTTGGGAGGGAGATAGAACTGATAACTATCAGGAAAGGAAATATTACTCCTGAGAGATGGTAACTGAGCTGAGCCTTGAAAAATTTTTAGTGTTGGAAAGGAGAAGAACGGAAGACAGGCTATGAACAGATATGGAGGCAGGGATAGAAGTAGGACATTGTGCTTGAACCATAGAATACTTAAAGGGAAGTAACACAAAATAAGTCTGGAAATGTAGGGAAGTACCAGATTGCAAATGGCTTTAAATGCCAATTTAAGAATTTTTCATTTTATCTTGGAGATGATAGGGAGGTATTGAAGATACTTAAATAGAAGGGTAGCTTGATTAGACCTGTATTTGAAGATTACTTTGGTAGCTGTGTAGAGCCATATTTAGGGCAAAAGGAAGATCAATGAGCAGAAGAGATGAAGGAGCAGTCTGAAGTAGGAGGAGACCCAGGAACAAATGCTAAGTCAAAGTTAAAGTTGAAGGAGGAAGACAAAGGAGGAGAACATTTCAAGAAGTATGGGGTGGTCAGAAGTGCCTAATACCAAAAGAAAGTTTGAGAAGGATGAGAATTTAGGAGAGGTAATTAGAAACCTTTGGGAGATCACTTTCAGTAGAGTGCTGGGGAACAACACCAGATAGACTAGAACATTACTAGGGAAATGTCACTAGGATTATGAGATATAAAAAGTCATGGGATATGAGGTATAGTTGAGGGAGCCTGGAGAAGAAAAGATGCCCTTTTTCTCAAAGAGGGAAGACGTATTCTATATTGCTCTGGAGGACAGAATGAAAACCAATGGGTTGAAGATATCAGAGGTCATATTTTGCCACAACATAAGGGAACATTGAAAGGTAATATGAATAATGGATAGAGCCTGCCTTGAAATCAGGAAGATCTAGGTTCTGATTCTGCCTCTAACACATACTGCAGGGCAATTGTGGTCTAATTACTTAACCCTGTCAGTACTTTAATGAGCTCTCTAAGACTATAAGTTTCAGAGAAGATGACTATCTGCATTGTTAGAGGGAGTTTCTTTACCTGAGAGTGCCCTATGCCACTGAAATCACAGTTGTAGTTGCTACTACTATATGGAAGCATTATTAATAAAAAGAAAAACAATGCCTTCAACAATGGAATGGATAGCCTTGTGAAATAAATGAGGTCCCTGTTATTATAAGTGCTCCAGAAGAGAACGGACAAGCCTATTGTAGAAAGATTTTTTATTAATTGGAATAAGTTTAGACTAGTTGATTAATAAGATCTTTTGCTATTCAGATATCTGGTGACTTATAGTTAAGATAGCTAGATGATTCTCCCCCCCCCCATTTTTTCATTGGATGGTTTGGTATTAAACAAAAAATGTTTAAAATGGGGCAATTAAAAAAAAAGACCCCTCACACTTAGATTGATATAAAATTCTGGGAAGTTAGTTGAATGCAATGTTGTCACCTAAGCACTGTCTAGCTTATTACAACTTCACTGAAATAAATGTTAGAAGCTATACATGGATTTGAAATATCTTGTAATAATCATTAATTTAAGTGATGTCTCCTTTCCTACCACTTAATTTTCTTGTGTATCTAACAAAAAATGACTATAAAAGATAATCAAATTATTTACCCACTTCTCTGCTTCTGGGGGTGATTTGAATCTCTACTTTTTAAAGTCTATTTTTGCTGTATAAAAAAATTGAAAGAATTTTAGTTGTGCTCAATGAGGAATCATCACCACAAGAAAACATTGCCCCTACATTATATTGATTTACATTTATAGTGAACATTTATTTATGAATGTAATTGTGTATGTAATAATATTGGAAGATTTATCATTTATGTTGATTGCAAATATTTTAACGCCTTAATATTATTGACTTATTTCTCATTTAATGAGCAACCTAAAACCAGTAGCTATTTTCTTGACTTTAAAAAAAATTCTAATAAGAAACAGAAAAGGGTAAAATAAAGGAGGGTGACAATGTAGGCTGGTGACAATGTTTGCAAATTCTTTTTTTGCAATGTTTTTCTATATTTTTTTTCTTGGAAGGAAGATTCTCTCAAACCCTGGTAGAATAACAGACACATCAGTCATTGTTTCCTTTGATTCAATTAACTTCTGATTTTCAAATCCAAGTAGTTCTGGCAAATAACGATCCAGCAAAGAATTTTTGGAATTAGGTATAAAATTTCTCCATTGGCTTTCAGGTCTCTGTGCTTATGAGTGGGTCACAACAATTTATTTTAACTAGGGGCAATAGATAAAGTTATCTTTTATCCCCCACTTCCATTTTATGTGGTAATAACCCCTCTTGCAAGACCATCTCTCTGTGCCATAAATATAGCAGCTATTGACATAAATGGTGTGGAACATGTAAGTTAGCATTCAGTGTAGATGATCTTATGATGTTTGTCACACCTCAGACTTCCTGACTACATTCTTGCTGGATATAGTTAAGGGATTTGGCATCCATGGTGCTAAAAAAAATAGAAAATAAAAAAAATTGAAGGTATTCCCTCATGTATTTAGTTCTACCCCTGAGGTTATATTCTTTCATTTAGTATTAGCAAATCCCAGACTCAAATATTTATATATGCCAGTATGAGCAGTCCAGGAAAGCAACAATAACAACTATATGCTTTACCCCAACATTTTTTCACTTTTTCTTAACACGGATGTGGGCAGATGCCATTTTGTGCTTGTTATAAAGCTTGGGAGCAGAGCTTTTTAAAAATCATCATAAGAATGAGCAACTTTGACTTTGACAACTTTGACAGGTTGATCAGTTGCTTATAATTGAGATTTTGAATAGATACAGAGTATTACATCAATTTCTTATGGTCTATCCTGGATTGAATTTAGAATCAAGATTGTTAGATTTGGAAGGAGCACATCAGGGTTGTACTGGTAAATGTTTTAACAAACAGCTTTCAAAAAAATGCACATACAAATACACTTTTAAATTTAATCTCCATAATAAACATCTCCATTATTCTCTTCAGTCTGGACAATCAATAAAATAATAAATGGAGTCAATTTCTGAGGTGTAAGTATTTATACTGAAAATTTAACAGTTAAGCATTTTGAGAGCCTGTTTGAGGTAGCTTTAGAATTTCTGATCCAATTATTCATTTTACTGATGAGGAAAACAAGGTCAAGAGTGATATAATGATTTGCCCAAGGTTACATAGGTTGGAAGTAGAAGAAAAGGTATTCAAATTCAGGTCTTTTGACTCCAAATCAAAATTCCAACTGTTTTTACCTTTCTTTATATTCATAGCACTTACTAGCATAGTGACAGGTACATATAGTAAGTGTATAATAAATGCTTGTTGACTGATAGACAAACCCAGTATTTTTTCGACTATATTGCTAATTTCTTTGATTTTGGAAGGCACTGAAGAGGATAGCTCTCTTATCACATCAGAGAAGTTCATGGCTTTCCATGAAGGCTTTCCCCCCTTTTTCTAACTGCTTAGTTTAATTTTATAACTACTTTTTTCTCCACAATTATAATTGCGTCCACTCCATTATGCATGCTGAAAAGCAGCATTTATAGCCATTGCCCCACAGAGTTTCTGCGTGCCACAGAACCATCTTCCTTTTCGTGAAAACCATTGTGTCCAGCTGGCTCCTTGCTGCAACATGGCCCCCTAGAAACAAGTTTCAATGGCAGAAGTACAGGACTCTTTTAAGCAGGGCAGGAGGAAAAGTTCTTCCTTTTTAGAAGAAAAAAACCCCTAAATTGGTCAGCCAAAGAACAGCTTTTTGTGAATAAAAGATATTCCCATTTTAGCAATTGCAGGAGAATTTCTATTCCCTCCATTCCAATGCAAAATGTTGTTGTTCCTTAAAATGCTCTGAGTGCTCTGTTCAAAATACATCACAGAGCCCAGTCCCCCTCGTCGCTCAGAATGTTTACAGCCTAAAAATGAGAACAGTGAGAAGGTTGAAAGGCAGCTGGGACCAGGAACAGATAGGTACATATGCCCCCTCTCTTTAGCAGCTGCAGCCCTGTAGATGGCTCAACAGCTAATGTCTATTTCCCCCCCTAAGTTTGGTAAGTGACTCTGCCGTACACCGCCAAAAGACTTGAAATGTGAGGATGTTAAGTAATGTCTTTTCGCTGTGCCCTGCTGTTCAAATGTTCTCAGCTTTGACAAGTCATCTCTCTGGAAAATGTCTTCAGAATGTCAGTCACTCCGGCTTCCATCCTTGTCATTTGCATGTTGTGCACCTGCTGGTATCTTTGGTTGAAATGTATTGTTTTTATTTGTTATCCTCCCTCCATACCCACTCCTCATCAGTGCCCAGCAAAAGTTAGATTACAGGTTTTATTTTTCTTTTATGTATGATTTGGAAATGTTTCATATGAATCTATAAATTTTTCCTTGACTTATCAATGTGCAATATCCAAAATTATAACAATATAAAATTTGCTAAGTATTTGAAGGACAATACTATACTCGAGATGGATAGATAATAGAAGGTTAATCAAAATATATTGATTCTTTTGTTTAATGAGTCTTATATTTACTTTCTCTATATTTTGTTTTTGCTTATGTCTATGTATTATTCTGAATTTAATTATCATGTGTATGTGTTCTACAGAAAAGGGAACAAAATGATAATTTCAAGGCAAAGTAATTTAATGCTTTAAAATCCCATGATTGCTTAGTTAAGTCTCTTGGCTTTGAGAAAGGTAAGGAGTTATTGGACTGAAAGGAAGCGATAATCTTTCTTCCTCTCAACAAAGAGGTATAACTAAGAATGATAATGCTTTTCCCTAAAGAATGATGACTGCACGGTGACTGGGAAGAATATAAAGCCTTGGGGTGTTTTCTCAAGGATTTACGTTCTTCGAAGTCAAGAACCATTTCTCTTTTTGTCTTTGTATCCCTACAACCAAACACAGTACCTTAACATAATTGTCTGTTTTCCTTTGTTCTCAAAGAGGACCAAGATGACATCACAATGTTAGAGTCAAGTTACAGTGTGTCAGACTGTGGCTGATCAGACCCATATGAGCTTGGAATGCTCTGTCACAGGTTGGGCACAAATAGTTCATGTGAACATTTGAGGTGGATTCTCTAAATTTGTGCATCTTGAGATTCTTTTGAGCTACTTCAATCCTGCTTTGCTCATAGAGAACAGCACCTTCTCTGATGAGGGCATGGCATGCTAGGTGGTCCTGTGCCAGTGTCTTACATGGCATACGAAAACATAGTAGGTGCTTAGTAAAGGCATTTGAATTTAATCGAAATCCTGATTTTATGTAAAGCATTATGTTATCCTGTATGCATAATGTGAAGGTGAATAAAACATAATCCTTTTCTTCACAGTGAAATGAATGAAATGCCTGAGTTTCTGAATAATTAATAATCAACTTATTAATTAGGCTGGCACATAATAAATTGATGGTCAGTTTTCTCTCTCTCTAACCAAAGAAATCATTGAATGCTTAGTTGTAATCCTAGCTCCTTTGCCTTCTGGAATATAATATTCTAAGCCCTCCATTTCTTTTGCTAAATTCTATGTGATCCTTACTGTGGTTCCATGATATTTGATTTTTTTTCTGATTGCTTGCAATATTTCTGTCTTTGACTTGGTAGCTCTGGAATTTGGCTATACTATTTCTGAGAGTTTTCATTTTGGGATTTCCTTGAAAAGGTGATTGGTGGATTTTTTCATTTTCTATTTTGCCTGCTGGTTTTAGGATACTGGGGCAGTCTTCCTTGATAATTTCTTGAAACATTATGTCTAGGTCCTTTCTTTTACCATGAATTTCAAGTAATCTGATAATTCTTAAATTATCTCTCCTTGATCTATTTTCCAGGTTAGTTGTTTTTCCAATGAAATATTTCACATTTTCTTCTATTTTTTCATTCTTGTGACTTTGTTTTATTTTTTTTTCATAGTGTCTCATAGAGTCATTAGTTTCCACTTGTCCAATTCTATTTTTTAAGAAATTTTTTTCAGTGAACTTTTGTACCTCTTTTTTCCACCTTTGGACAATTCTTCCTTTAAAGGAGTTATTTTCATCAGTGAATTTTTATACTTCTTTTTATAATTTGGCCAATTCTTTTTTTAATATTATTTTCTGTGCCTCTTTTGACAAGTTATTGTCTTTTCATAATTTTCTTGCATCTATCTCATTTTTTCCCTATTTTTCTTTTGCCTCTTGTAAAGCCAAGCACAAGCAGATTTCCAGAAGAATTCTACTATGAATAGCTTTCCAAGGTTCTGATTACACAGTGTAGTGAACACTCTATTCAATAACAAATCAGAGCAAAACATTCACAGTAAGTCAAGGTACAGCATTTGCAATATTACATATTATCACAGAAAATCAAAATATAGCATTCACAACAACTTATCACTAAAATGTCCACATAGTTTTCACCACAGTGGTCACGAAGTTTTGAACAAAGAACAATCATTTAGTAACTCAATCATTCAATCATCTTTAAGGAGGTTTGCTTCCTTAAAGGACACCAAGTACAATAGTCAAAGTTCTCCACTCATGGGGCACAAGTTACAAATCAGTTGCTTTTTCAGTTATCATTCAATTCAACCATCAGAAAATACACAAGCCCTCCACCCCTAGGTCACTGGTAAATTACAATTTCTTAGTCAGTACACAGCATCCAAGTAGTCTTCTTTCAGCTTGGCTCGGGGTGGTCTCTCTGATTCCCTGGATCCCCTTCCATGGTCCCAGATCCTACCTGGATTCAACAAACTGTCACTTGGGTTCAAAGGCAGGCAGCTCCCAGGTCCTTGTCCAGCTCTCCACATACTTCCTGTTTCACGCTGAAGCTCACAGCGTCCAGTCTACCTTAAATCCTTCCCAGTCTCTGTTCCTGGGAAGTCAAGGCTCAACAAAGTCACAAATAGGTTCGTGCAAAGTACCAGCATCACAGTCATGCTTCCTCAGTCTTCGGCAGCTCCACGTGGCTCTTGGAAATTCTCAGCAGCTACTCAGCCACTCTGGCTGGCCCTTGGACTCAGCAAAAGTTTCATCTGGTTCCCAGAATCAAAAACTTCATCCAGGTTCTCCAAATAAAAATCATTCTCTCCAGCCTAGGGGGCCTTTCCTTTTCAGACTCCCTGGTGGCAGCAGCTTCTGCCTCCACAAAACTTGCTCCAAGAAGATCTGTGTGACT
>NW_027185764.1:43764088-43777884 GCF_028583685.1 Petaurus breviceps papuanus | reverse complement strand
CCATTAGTTTCAGTCAACCCCTTCCTGTTACATCAGCAACAGTAGTTCATATTTCTGTTTCTTTAACAGAGGCTTGATTAATTACTAAGTGTTAAGTACCTCTTAGCTTTGTCAATACAAAGTGATCAAACTACATTACTATTACACCTCTCTCATTTTTTATTCTTAAAATCAATTTTTAGCTCATCCAGGAATTGTTGTTGGGCTTATGTTCAATCTACATTTTTTTTCTAGTAGTTTTGACATCATTGTCATCAAGTTTGAGATCTTGATCTTCCCTGTCACCATTATAGCTTTTTGTGGTAAGGTTCATTTTTTTGTTGTTGTTTACTCCTTTTTTTTTCTTTTTCTTTTTTGGAGGGAGAAAGGCAAGGCAGTTGGGGTTAAGTGACTTGCCTAAAGTCACACAGCTATTAAGGGTGTCGTGTCTGAGGTTGGATTTGAACCCAGTCTTCCTGACTCCAGGACCAGTGCTCTATTCACTGCACCACCTAGCTGCCTCCTTTTTCCATCCTATTTCTTGACTTTGAACTTTAAACTTGGGCTCTTCTTCCTGGGGTGTTGGTGGGGGATGGGGTACTGTTCTAAGCTTTAAGTTTTTTTACATTGTTATTTTCTGAGCTAGTTCTGGGGGTTTTGAAGTTTTCAGTGCTTTCAAGGTAGAGAGAAGTGTAGTCACTGCTCTCCTGATCTGTACTCTGATTCTCACTCAGGGAAGGTCCTTGATCCCTTGAAGCCATAATACTGCTGTTCAGGGACTATGCTCCCTTGGGACCAAAAACAACACACATTTGCAGGGTTCCTGACCCCTTGGGATTGCAAGTGCTCCTCACTTCCATGGAACTGTAACTTGAAAGTGGGTATGGACAATGGAGTTCTAAACAGCACTCTGTTCTATGCCTAGCACTGATGCAGGAGTCTCCTGTAATCTCTTTCTGATCAGTTGCCAGATCTACTTAGACTCTCTTGATTGAGAGCTCCCAAAGCTACAGTTTCTGCCTCCAAGGTTCACAGTCAGTGTTGACACCACATGGGCTTTGGGTTAGTCTCTACTGTAGTGTTACAGATCTTTCCTTCTGACCTCCTAAGTTGTCTTGGGCTAGAAAAATTCTTATCCTGACCTTTTGTTAGGTCAGCTGCTCCACAATTTCATTTGAGGTACTATTTTAAAGTTGTTTGGAGGGCAGTGTTGGGAGAACTTGGCTGTTTCCTCTACTCTGCCATGTTGGTTCCACTCCTGGAAGTCCCCTTCATTAAGACTTGAGGGGCAGTTTCTTTTATGCCACTTCTTATACCAAAGTTATCTTATCCCTGGTAGCCTATTATAGCTTACCGACACCTACAATGTACATCTTCACCACTCTGTGTCACCAGAAATATTATGTTGAATGCAACAAGTCCCAAAATATTACAAGTCCTCCTCTATGTGATTCATTACCACCTAAAGACGTTGTTAGAACAAATCATGAAGAAAAAAAGTGAATGAAGAAAGTATAAGATCTAGATTGTAACATGCATCTCATCAAGTTATTCTATCAACACGTACTGTATATCTTGGAAAGACACTGCAAATGGACAATGAGTTGGGTCCAACATTGAATAAGGGGAAGAGAACAAGCTAGATTTCCTTTGCAACATTGTGCAGGGCATGATCCCTCCCTTTTCCCTGAATCCAAAACTCATCATTTTCATTCTAAAGTTCTTCTTGTGATGCTATCTGACTGCAAATAATGGAATAACATGCCCTGTGAACAAATTAAAAAATGGATATGTAAAATTTAATTTAAAAAATGTTAGAAGGCATTATTTATCTATACTTATTCATCCATCCATCCATCCATCCACCCATCCATCCATCCATCCATCCACCCATCCATCCACCCATCCATCCACCCATCCATCCATCCATCCATCCATCCATCCATCCATCCATCCATCCATCCATCCATCCATCCATCCATCTATCTATCTATCTATCTATCTATCTATCTATCTATCTATCTATCTATCTATCTATCTATCTATCTATCTATCTCTATCTATCTACCTATCAATCTATCATCTATCTATCTCTCTATCTATCTTATCTAAAAAAGGTTTTATCCATTAAAACTATCTATTTATAATGACTGTATCTTTGTTTTCAAGTCAGTAATAAAATGAAGGAAAATCTCCAGCTCTTTACCCAAGCCAAACTTATCCTTTTTGTTTCCTTCTGCTTTCTGCTTCTCCTCATTTACCCTTTTTCCAAATGTACTTTGCCCTAGTCTGCTACTACCCTCAGTTTACTGCCCCCAACTATCCCCATAACTTGATAACTTCTTCCATGCCATTTTACCTAATATTGCCCTCTCTGTCACAGACCTCAGTGGTGGCCTCTCCCCCCAACCTCTGTCCACTTTTATGATTGTCACTATCTTTGCTTAGAGCTGTATTACTGAATAAGCACACAAAACATGTGCCTGAGGACCCCTAAGGTACAGCTTTCAAACTATTTGTTGACATGCTGCCTCCAGCTTGTATATCATCTAAATCCTTTTATATATTTGATAACACTATAAATATTTCCTCATCTTTCATCTTTCTTGGAAAGTGAGTATGACTTTGTATGTAGTGAAAAAAGCACTGGACTTGAATTCAGAAGACCCACATTTGAATTCTAACCCTGCTACTTATCAACTGTATGAAACTGAGCAAATTACAACCTCTCTGGGCCTCAGTTTCCTCAATTGTTAAATTAGAGGATTACCTTTAATGATCCCCACAGTCTCTAAATCTTATGATCTGCATGTTGATGTGCCCTTTAGCCCTGCAGAAATTGCACATGCCCACATATTACCAATTACAGGGTTTCTGCACGTAGAATTTAATGCTAGACTCCCCAAAGAAGCATAAAATAGTAGGAAGGTTTCTTGTGGATTCACTTGTCTATTGACCTACCATCAGTACAAAGGTCATTTTTTAATGATGCTTGGGCTGTGAAATAGGAGATATCAATGATCAATGCATTGAGTGCTGTACTTTGCTTTGCTAATCATTTATCAGCTACAATCATTTTGATAGGATAAGAAATATAGTCCCAAAGGGGCGGCTAGGTGGTGCAGTGAATAGAACGCTGGCCCTGGAGTCAGGTGGACCTGGGTTCAGATCCGGTCTCAGACACGTAACACGAAAAAAATAGCTGTGAACCTTGGGCAAGTCACTTAACCCCAATTGCCCTCCAAAAAGCAAAAAAGAAAGAAAAAAGAAATATAGTCTTCTGTAGAAAACCTGTGTGTAAGCAAACTATGATGTAGTTTCAGGGAAATTCCTCTGTTAGTTGACCTAAGGAGTGTAACTATAGTCATTATAAAGTGTGTAACTATGTTAATAATCTTTATATTAAAATGCAATGAGCTGCCCTGTCCTTATGATGTAAAAGGGCCCTGCTTGAGCCCAAATCCTACTTCATCAAAAGGGCGCTGATCATTTACAACATAATTAGCCTGTTGACACCATTCATGAATCAAGACAAGTATAAAAAAAGTGAATCTTGTATCTCAGGGTCTCAGACCGTAGTGACCACTACCTTTGTTTCTCCTAATAAAGGTTGGTTTCTTTTCCAGAAAGATTCCCCAGTTCTTTTTTATAGCTGACAATGGTTTTGTTTCTCAAACATCCCTTGAAATGTTAACTCTTCAATTTATTGTGCAGGGCCTCATTTGGTGGACTAGAATGTGTTAATCTTGAATCTGATTTAGTAAGGGCAGATTTTGGCCCTGACCCACAAACAATTCTGCTAATTGATAAGAGTACAACAATTTTGTAAGGTAGGTAGTGAAATTATTATTATCCTCATTGAGCAGATGAGTAGACTTAGGCTCTGAGAATTTAAACAACTTACTTCTATTCTAGTTAGTGGTATAGCTAGGACTAAAACCTAGATTATTATTTTTAAATTGAAATCCATTTCCATTTTCATCCTGCCTATTGCAAAAGTAAAAAGATAAGGAGATATTTATAGTGTTAAAAGGTTTTTTTGTTTGAAATTTAAGCAGATAATATAAAGCAGTTTTTATAGGCATCTAAATTATTATTTTTCAGATTTTGATGTATGTATAATTTGGTAGCAAATAAATTGGAAAAAATGTGCTATAATTTTATAAAATATCATATCCTAGCAAAACAATTATTTTCTATCCTATTCATTCCCCCCTTTATTTATTACTCCTCTTTTATTTTGTTATTATAGATAATTTTGAAACTATGATTCTTGTGTTATTTGGGAAAAATGTATTATTTTTGCAGAATGCTTTATTTCATTCAATGGCTTTTATCACCCCCATTAGAATATGAGTTCCTTTAGCCTTAGACTTTCTTTTGCATCTTTTTGTAACCCCAGTGCTTGGCATAGTGCCTGACACAGATTAAGTGCTTAATAAATGTTTATTGATTTGATTGTCTATTTTTCTCCAATTTCTTTTGTTTGCTTTTTATATTCACTTTAGTTGCATTGCTTCACAAGTCCTAATCTAATATTTTATCATGGCATGGAAGTGACATTGGTTTCTTGGGGTTTGCCACAAGAGAATAAACTGGCATGTTCTGCCCTGCTGGAAAGTCCCAGAAGCAGCTCTTGTTCTCTGCCAGCAGGAGGTGGCGAGCTTACTCCTTGCTCCCAGATGCCATTTCCAGACCCTGTCTTGGCTACCATCCTTTACCAACTTGTCCTTCGAAGTTTACTCCACCTTATCTATAGGGTTCTCTCCAGAGATTTGTCACTGCCATCTACCAGCCTCCATTCACTTTCCTTATTTCTCAAGGAATTCAGTAATTTGATCTTTCTCTTAATTCCAACCTATTCCTTCATAATCAATCAATCAATCAAACAACCAGAAAGCATTTATTAAGGGCTTGCACTGTTTCAGATACTATTCTAGGTACAGATGGTACAAAGCCCAAAAAAATGAAATCATACTTGCCCTCAGGGAACTTAGATTATATTAAACCATTTCTATATCCACATTGATGTTCCTGTAATCTAATCCAAGTTACATATTAAGCACTTATTTTGTGTAAATCAGAGTGTAAGGAGTATAACGATAAAATGAAAATCCCTCAACAAACATATTTCACACTGAAACTGTGGGGTGCGGGGAGGACAAATCAACAATCAAGGGAATCAGGATAGTATTTCTGTACAGGAAGGTACATGACTTTAGCCCTGAAGAAAGCTACAGATTCTAAGAGGTAGCGGTGAGGTGGGAGTACTTTCTAAGCATGAGGAATAGCTTATGTGAAATCATGGAGGTGAGAGATGGAGAATTGCATTTAAGGAACAGCAAGGAAACAAGTTTGGATGGAATCATAATGTAGATGCCGATGAATCTTCCCTTCTGGTGCTTTCTGCCACTGCCTTGTAGAGTTTGACCCATGCACTCCCCTTTTTCATTGTGCCTCCTTTCCAGAGTAATGCCAAATAATGATAGTAGTAGTAGTAGTAGTAGTAGTAGTAGTAGTAGTAGTAGCAGTAGTAGTAGTTTAGCTAACATTTATATAGCACTTATTATTTGCCAGGCACTGTGCTAAGTACTTTATAGTTATCTCATTTTATCCTCACGATCACCCTGGGAGGTAGGTACTATTATTATCCCCATTTTACAGATGAGGAAACTGAGGTGAACAGATATTAAGTGACTTGTCCAGATTTGAACTCAGTTCTGCTTGACTCTAAGCTCATAGCTCTATCTCCTTCTCCACCTAGGACTGCTTCATGGTGGGGTCCCATCCCTGAAGAAGCTACCTGCTACTAATCTCTATCATCTCTTGTTGCCCCTTTTCTCCCCCCCAACATTTGCCTGGAAATCTTCTCCCTGTGACCATGATCACCCACTCCTCCAGGAGTCAGTTGCCCCCAGAGATTCCAGTTACCTTGGACCTTGCAAAGAGAAGTAGACTTTTCACTCACTAAACTCCCAGATCCCATCTAGTTTAAGATCCTCTTCTCCTCACCCATCTCTTTTCACTCATAGGAACAATGGGCAGTGGAACCCCCTCCCACTGTCCTACTCTTCTCTCCCTATAGACTCTTCTCTTTCTGAACCACAGAGATCACCTTTCCCCTCATTGCTAGCTCTTGAGTTGACCCCAACACATCATTCACTTCTCTTTATCCCCCCCCTTTTGGTATGCCCTCCCAGGTTGTAATGTAGTCCCACAAAAGAAGCATTCACCTGCAGGTGGGGTATTGCCAGACTCTGTCCATAATACTCTGTCTCCTCACCACTGTTGCTTCTACCAGATTTCCACCTTCACTCCTCTCTCCTTGTATACATTTAGAAAGAAGTCTGTTGTCTCTATCGTCACCCTGTTGCTGTTACCGTCCTTACCTAATGCATTTATTTACTCCTGAGGAGGCAAATACTCTCTTCAGTTCTGGTTTTCTTTCTAAAAATGTTTTGAATTCTTCTTTTTTAATTGAATAACTTTTTTTGTCCCATATGGTTAAGCTCAGATTTGCAGGATACCTGGGGCTGTATCCTGAGCTCCGCAGCTCTTTGGAACACATTCCATTCCTTCTTCCTTTTTCTGTGGGTGAAGAATACTTCTGCATTATTTGACTATCTTTTCCTTTGTATTTGAAAGTCTTTTTCCTGTTGGCTTGCAGAATTTATTTCTGATTGAATAGTTAAATTTAAGCACTATGTTTCTTAGTGTTTGCAGCCTTGGATTTTTGGTACTTTTTTCTGGAGGTGATCTTTCTTTTTTGAAAAAAATTTGTTTTTCCCAATTACATGTAAAGACAATTTTCAACATTCACTTTTTGGGAAAGATTTTGAGTTCCAAATTTTGAGTCTCTCCCTACATGTTCAGTCATGTAAAACATATTTCCATATTAGTCATATTGTGAAAGAAGAAATAGAACAAAAGGAAAAAATGAAAAAAAAACAAAAGACAAAAAAAGTAAAAATTTTATGCTTTGATCTGCATTCAGACTCCATAGTTCTTTCTCTGGATGTGGATAGTATTTTCCATCACTAGTCAATAGCTAAGTCTATCCTAGTTGATCATTGCACAATGTTGCGGTTACTGTGTATGGTGTCCTGGTTCTGTTCACTTAAGAATTCTTTCAATTGTAATTTCACTTTCTGCATTTAGAAATTCTAGGTAGTTCTCTTTTGTTATTTCCTTCATTATATAGTGTTAAGGTTTTTGGCCCTGTGTGTTCTTCTGGGAGACCTATGATTCTTAATTTGTCTCTGTGTATTCTATCTCTAAGTTCAGTATATTTTGTTTGCCTGATGGCTACATTTTTTTCTTAATGCCATTGTTTTTTCTTCTCTTCTTCTAAATTGTCCTTCACCTCTGTGTATTTGCATTTTTAATCTATTGTTTTGTTTTGTTTTGTTTCTTTGGTGAAGCTTGCCATTTCAGATTCAAGTTCTAATGTGTTCATTATTTTTGTTGTGCAGGACATACATTCTACTCTCATAATTCTCATCTCTTTTTTAAACCATTCAGGAACACTCATGGTTCTGTGTTCTCAAATTCTTCCATAAGAAGACTTATCTTCCTGGGTTCAAATCTGGCCTTAGATACTTACTAGCTGTGTGACCGTGGGCAAATCACTTAACCTTGTTCCCCTCAGTTTCCTCACCTATAAAATGAACTGGACAAGGAAATGGTAGACCACTGGAGTATTTTTGCCAAAAAAACCTCAAATGGAGTCATAAAAAGTTGGGTATGACTGAAAATGACTGAACAAAAACCAAATTTATTCATAGATGCCAGAACTCATATGTTAGATCTGGAGGTCATATTTCCTTTTGGTGTTGATACTTTTCCTGTTGATTTATCTGCTTATGTTCAAGGACTTAGAGTTTTCTTCTTCCTGAAAATTATGGTATTTTCAGTCTTTTTTTTATCCCTTATTTTCTTGTCACTTGCTTTCTGACTCCTTCCCCTCTGACTATGGTTTCCTTAGGGGTTGGTTCTCAAAGCACCTCAGCTTTCTCCCATGATGGTCAACTCATGGTTCATCAGCCTCAGTCTCTGCCTCAAATGACTTTTGGGTGGTCAGATCTAGTCCCACCTGGAAGCCATGCCCATTTCCTTAGACTTGGTGGAGTATTTCATAGCTCACCACGCTCATTGTGTCCTGTCCTGATGATCTGTCTCCCTCCCATTCATTATTCCTTAGTTCTCTAGCCTTGCATAGGCAGTCCAGAGCTTGCTTTCTCCAGCACTGGTGCTTCCAGGTTGCAGCCCCTGTTAGGCTTTTGCTTCTGAAGGACTATGGCCAAGCTGACTGTTGAGGCCTGAGCAAACTTCCACAGTCTGGAACTGGAGTCACTACAGCACGGGAAAGAGAAAAGGGGAAACAGGGTACAGGGGTGGGTTTTGATGTAAGCCTGTTTCAGGTCCTTGGGTCTGCTAGTGCAACTCTGCTACCAAAAGTGTGAGAGGTGGGTGAGCAGTGCTGGGTAAGCTCTGGATCAGTGAGTGTCAGTTGCTGGGTTTTGGGGAATTAAAAAGAAATTTATGTTAGATTCTAGATGTCCTAGACCTCCTTCTCTCTCTCTCTCTCTCTCTCTCTCTCTCTCTCTCTCTCTCTGTCTCTCTCTCTGTCTCAGTCTCTCTCTGTTCTCTCTCTCTCTCTCTCTCTCTCTCTCTCTGTCTCTTGTGCATGTCTGGTTGGAAGAAATATTCTGTCACTACAGAGAAAACTTTAGGTGTTGGGAAGTTTTAGAGTGATGGAAGTCTTTGCTCTCCTTGGGTATACTCCTCAGTGTGTTGTGAGAAAATAAATCAGGGCTGTGTATGATGGTTGCCGTGTCACCTGTGGGATCCCTGTGCATCATGTCAGCTATGAACTAGGATCATATTTGGAAAGTATTTTCCATGTCACATTGAACTTGTGTGTACTCTAGGTACTTCTGTTCTAGCACCCCAGACTCCTCAGCCATAACTAATACATTCTTTACACTGAGACAAGCTTTACTAAGTACTGGCCTGGGTAGAGAAGTGTTCCTGGAGTGAAGGCATTTGAAAGACATTTTAATACGGTGGCACCATGCAGAGGACATTAATCTTTCTTGTGATTTCCTTTTATTGTAACAATGAAAAGACTTCTAATGTGCAAACCTCGTTAAATCAATCATCCTTGGGAATTTAGATGCACAGTATGATAAAGGCAACAACTCTCTGTACCTTGAGGCAATTTTCCATATGCTTTGAATGTTGGGATTTTGGAAAAATAAGCATTTTGATGGATTTGTGATAATGTTTAGAAAATGTAATGTTCAAGTTGGACTTTATTATACAAAAGAAATACATACAAAGTCCTAAATTATTAATGTTTTAGGCTGTAGTTGTAATTAATATTTGTTTTCTTTGATGTCTAGGATCTATTCTGTTTCCTCTTTCAACCTGTTATTTCTTGAGTTTTTTAACTCTGGAGGGTGCTTGACTCCTCAGTAGGGAAAGTAGGTTCCCAGTGTTTTAATTCCACTTCTTACCTCAGTCTCTTAAGCAACAATTTATTTTTGGTTCTAGTCTAAAGAACCATGAAAAAGTGTACCAAGAGTACAAATATGAATCAGGTATTCAACAGACAGTACTACACAACTGAATCTAGAGTCATGAAGACCTTAGTTCAAATCTAGCTTTGGTCACTTACATTAGCTATGTGACCCTGGGTAAATCACTTAACATGTTAGCCTTAATTTCCTCAACTGTAAAATAAAGGATAAGGTGGTGAAATAGATGGAGTGCTGCTGGATGGAGTCTGGAAAACTTGAGTTCAAATCTGGCCTCATATACCTACTAGCTGTGTGACCCTGGGCAAGTCCCTTAACCCTGTTTCTCTCAGTTTTCTCATTTGTAAAATGAGCTGGAGAAGGAAATGGCAAACCACTCCAGTATCTTTGCCAAGAAAACCCCAAATGGGGTCACAAAAAGTTAGCTATGACTGGACAACAACAGCATAGCACCTATGTACCCCCCTGAATTGTCATGAGGATAAAATGAGATAATACTTCTAAAAGTACTCTGCAGACTTTAAGGAGCTTTATAAATGCTAGAAATGATTGTTATTCCCACACAGAAAGCAGGATTGCTGTATAATAAAGAATCACAGAATGATTATAATTATTTGAGAGGTTGGCATTCAAGCCTCACTGAGATATTAGCAACAGGGCTACTTATTAGCTATTTTACATTTCACCTCTTCTGAGTACATACAGATCCATCATGCCAAGGGAGTGCTTTCATTTCCTATTGTCAGCCAGGTTGCCTTTCCCACTGTTTTTGCTGCAACTGCTTTGGTAGCTGATTGCCTACCCCTGCTCAGGTGCCCAGGAAAGGAGGAAGACCCCAGATCTCCTTGTGAGATCTCACATGGCCCTCTACGAAAGGAAAGTGCCAAGAACAATCTGAGACACAGTTTTGCCTCAGAGACCATGAGCTTATGGCTGCAAGCCCACTGGGGAGATACCTTTCTCTCTCAAATGACTTTTGGGCCTCAGGTCAAGGCCTGTAGAAGGAAGGGATATGAAGGTTGCCCCTTTAGTATAACCACAGATTTCTGACTCAGTAGCCAATTAAGAGTCCTCACAGCCGATGGGAAGTCAGAGATATGTATATTTGCTCTGAAGTATAGGTCCTCTTCTCCCATCCAACAAGAATCCCCAAGGGGTTGCTACATACACATTGTTGAGAGGCAGCATGGAGTAGTAGATAGAGGGCCAGCATCACTGTCAGCATGATGTGGGTTCAAATCCTACTTCTGACACTGATAGGCTCTATGACCTTGAGAAATTCCTTTAGCTTCCCAGTGCCCCAGGCAATTCTCTCAAGAATATGAATTGCAGAACTGGTCACGACCTACATTTATAGTGGGAATTTCCTTACCAGGAAATCCCCACACAGATAAAAATCACAGGTCCAACTTCCAGATTCTGCCCTTTCCTCAGTTTCATGGCTCACTCTCCTCTCCTCCCCCAAATCTATTGCTACTCTTTGAAGGAAATGGTGGTTCAGGGAAGACTGGAAATGGCAAGGAAAGTCCTATGTAGAGCTAGTCTCTGAAGGCAGTGCTTGGTACACATAGAAAGCACTTAATAAAAGCTTTTCTTTCAAGATAAAATGTCCTCAGGGATTCATTCAGTCAGATTCTGTCCATGTATAACTTCTCTCTGGTTTTAAGTAAGGTACTTTGGGAAGCTATAAGTCCATCCAAGATTCTGTTGAATTACCTTTTATGTCCAGATGGACCATGTCTACAACAGTTGAAACATAATTTTGGGAAGGAATAAGCCAGAGTGTATATAGTTGTGAGTTTTGAAGTTTTAATGTTAGAATCAGATCGACCAGAGAAAGTGTTTAATCCAAACATTTGTAGTCAATTGCTTCATTTTACTCCTTTGAGGAAAGGAATTCATCCAACATATTTTTCTGTTGCTGGGCTTTCTCTAGGGCAATAACACACACTCAATGTGTGTGTGTTACTACTCTGTGCCACACTGTGGTCATTTTTACATATAGCATTCACTAGTGTGCTGAGTCATGTGGGACATCCATGAACAATATGAAGAGCCCCTTGCCATGTTTTTTAAAACCTTATTTCTATTTCAGGTCATGTTGGTTGAATCAGAGACCAAGGACAGGGATGAAGGGTCATCAATGTATACTTCCCCTACTCAGCAAGAGGAGCTACTAGAATGTCTGCACTGGCGGTCAAGATGGAGTGAGGACCCTGACCTTGATCCTGACCCCAGGTATCCCATGAATTAATACCACCTGGTGAACTAGCTTTTCCTAATATATAAATTTCTCCTTGATTACAAACTTGGCATCCAGGGCAACTATATTAACTCTTTCAGGATAGAAATGTAAATTTACATCATCCTTTATGGGATCAGAACTTTTCCTATTGTTATCTCTCTCTGTGCTTTGTTTTGAATCTCCCTCACAGGACACTGAGTTTTTAAAAGCAGAGCCAAAATGTGGGGAAAGTGTGTTCTTAAAAAATAGTGCATGTTTAATTTTATGAAACTTTAAAAAATCAAGTATCTTATGTATAAAGAGACACCATTTTATGAGATATTTATGGAATGGAAACATTTTGCAAAACGGAGATTACATTCTTACACTCTGAGAAAATAGGAAGGAGCAGCCATTTTAAAGAAGTGAATGATTGTGCCGTTTTGCATCACAAAGAGACGGCTGACTCAGTCATCTCACTAGCATTTGTCAAACACAGGCTCCCCTCGGGAGAATGTTTTTACTAAGCACCACAGCCTTGAAAGAGAAGTAGGACATTTGATGTATTTACACATGGATAACAGCATTACATGACATCTTAGTAAACTTACACTATCTGTTAATTGACAGTTCAGATCTCCCTGGCTCAGGGGAAAGCAAGGACTGTGTGAAAGAGGTAAACCATTCATTTACTGAGTTCTAGCCATTGATGTAAATGATTCAACTAGTCACTTAACATATATATTATATACATACATATGTATGTGTCTATATATGGTGCCTTTTTACTCTTTTTTATTCTGTAAAGAAGGTTATAGGTAGCTAGTATCACACTTTTCTCATCATCTTCTTGATGATGATGATATATTCTTTTATGCAAAGTGTTTGGTAAACCCGAAAGTACTACATAAATATCTATTTGATTATTTATTGATATTATATTTTGAAAATTAAAATAATTATTGAAATAGAATAATTTGGAATTAGAATAATTAATACAATAAATACAACATTCATATATGTAATACATTTTTATATATTATGTATAACAATAATGATCATAATAGGCTTGTGCGGTGCTTTGTTAAGCATTGCAGACTTAAACAGATCTGATTCTTGTTTTAGGAGTGTATAACTACAGTTCATCTAGTAGCCCATCTTAGTTGACTCTAGTTGGCATTAATTCTAAAGCATTTCCTTAAAGATGTTTAAAGAATGTGTTAACAGAGCTTCCCTTAGTAACCAAATTCTTCTTTTTATCTAAATAAAATTGATCATGCTGCAGTGCTGGGCCATTTCCTCTTGACCTGCCCTCTGGGGAGATGGAGAGAGTAGGTTGCCATCCTCTGTGTAATAGCCCTTTGTATAATTTTAGATTTCAAACCTTGCAGTAGCTGGTAGGGTGCACTGTTTCATTGAGCTGATGCTTAGCTGGTCACATGCAAGACTGTTCTGCAGAATCTTTTTCTATTGAGCTTAGAAGGTTTATATGTCAAACGCTTCATGTGACCTTACTTTTACCTTCTACTAATTGCTCTGTATCTGACTCCTTTCCAATCCTTCTACCTGTAGAAGCAGCCACAAGATCAGCAGGAGCAACAGCCATAGAGAAAGAAGGGGCAATTATGTAACTGTCTTGGAAGGAAGGAAGGCAGGAAGGAGAGAAGGAAGACAGGAAGGAAGGCAGGAAGGAAGGAAGGCAGGAAGGAAGGAAAGAAGGGAGGGAGGAAGAAAGGAAGGAAGGAAGGCAGGAAGGAAGGAAAACAGGAAGGAAGGAAGGAAAGCAGGAAGGAAGGAAGGCAGGAAGGAAAGAAGGAAGGAAGGAAAGCAAGAAGGAAGGCAGGAAAGAAGGAAGGAAGGGAGGAAGGAAGGAAGGAAGGCAGGAAGGAAGGAAGGAAGGAAGGAAGGAAAGAAGGAAGGAAGGAAGGAAAGCAGGAAGGAAGGAAGGCAGGAAGGAAAGAAGGAAGGAAGGAAAGCAAGAAGGAAGGCAGGAAAGAAGGAAGGAAGGGAGCAAGGAAGGAAGGAAGGCAGGAAGGAAGGAAAGAAGGAAGGAA
>NW_027185764.1:43717348-43763988 GCF_028583685.1 Petaurus breviceps papuanus | reverse complement strand
AGGAAGAGAGCTCAGTAGGTAAAGATCCTCTTTAGGAATCTGAAGATCTGGATTCTAGGATACTTTATGCCATTTACTACCTGTATGACTCTGGGCAAATCACTTAACCTTTCTTTGTCCTCATTACACCTTCTGTAAAATATGAAGCCTATAGAATTTAAGAGATTTAGACTGGAAAACAGATAATTTAGTCCAATCTCCTTTTATTCCAACTGAAAAACTGTGGTACAGAGATGTTAGGTGAGTGGTCCAATAAGTGGCAAAGGCTAAAGCCTGATCAAAAGTGTCCATATTTATGGTTCATTTTAAATAGGTCCCAAGTCCTTTCCTCTTAATGAAATAGACATGTTTACATTATATGTAAATATGGTAGAACCTTAGTACAACATTCTTCATTGTGCAGTGGCTTCAGAGAGGAGGCATGCCCTTCAAACTCTGGGACCCAATGATTTCTCTGAAATTTACTGCTTTCCTGCTCCACTTCTGACTCCCAGCACTTTTCTACCTCTTCACTAGCAGCTTAACCTCCTTTCTCCAATCCACCAACACCCTTTTATGTATTGTCTCTTACTCTACAATATAAACTCCTTAAGGGTAGGGACCATCTCTTTGGCTTGTATTTATGTTCCTACAATTAGCACAGTGTTTGGCCACCTGCCAGGCGATGCAGCCAGGCCTGGAGTCCAGACAACTTGAGTCCAAAACTCATCAGACACTTGCTCGTTTGTAATCCTGGACTAGTCATTTAACTTCTGTCAGCCTCAGTTGCCTCAACTGTAAAATGGAGATGCTAATAGCACCTTCCTACCAGTTTGTTGTGAGCATCAATTTATATAATATTTGTAAAGCACTTAGCACAGTGCTTGGCACATAATTGACACTAAATAAATCCTTCCCTCCTCCTTCTCTTCCTTCCTTAGTTCTTTCGTTCCTTTGTTCCTTTCTCCCTTCCTTCCTTCCTTCCTTCTTTCCTTCCTTCCTCTCTCCCTCCCTCCCTCCTTTCTTTCCTTCCTTTCTTCCTGCCTTCCTCCTTTCCTCCTTACTTTCCATCCTTCCTTACAATGTAGTAAATGCTTAATGAATGCTGTATCTATCTATCCTTGATTTAAAAGCTAAGTAGGATTCCTTAAGAATTCTAGGAGCAGGGGCGGCCAGGTAGCACAGCAAGTAAGAGCACCGGCTCCAGTGTTGAGAAGACCTGGAGATCGAATCCTGGGCTCGGACACTTAGCACCCACCCAGAAACACCTGGCTGTGTAACCTCGAGCAAGTTACTTAACCCTGATTGCTTAAAAAAAAAAAGAATTCTAGGAGCAGAGGGCAACACAGAGGTCACCAGAAAGTCCTCCATAGCAATCTGAAGTATGGTCTGGCAAGGAAGTCCAGGTGACCTCCAGGACATTTGACCTCAATAATACCTGTACTTTTGACTGCAAAGGATTGTGAGGGTTGAAGGATATACAGTATATTTATAAACTGCTAATTTTGCTCAAATGTAAGGTGCCATCGTCATTTGAAAACATTTGCAGGAGAACAGCAAGCAGGTCATGTTTTAGCATGCCCTATTCATATAATTTTGGGTTAAAATAAACAAAACCCAGAGCAAATTGTGTGAGAATCTGTGGACATCCCTGAGAATGGAATTCTTAAAGCTTGACTTTTTTTTTCTAAAAGAGAGCACAGACTGTTAGTCATGTGGCCCCATTTCCTCTTTTCTACTCCTGGCTGAATGATTCCATTTGCAAGGGCAAAGTCCTTGAACTTGGCTCTGCTTCTTGTCCCATTCATCCTACCCTTGTCATCCCAGGGCTCTTTTGGCCGTCTCTTACACATGTATATATTCCTCCATATAAGGAAAGGAATCTGGTAGTTACCATTGTCATCTATTTGCCATCTTACCCATAGTGTCTGTATTCTTCTTTCTGTGACTGCTCTGTTCAGATGATCTATGCCTGGTGACTGACTTATGTGACCTCTCCACCCTTTCTGTGGTCCATCACTTGGCTTACACAGATAATGATGTGCTCATTTTTGTACTCAAATATTTCTTTGGTTGCTTTCCCATGTCTGAATTTCATACCTTAACCTGGACCAAATAATTTCTATTGGGGTTTTAAGCCTATGTGAAAAGGAGCCTAAGTAGAGCAAAAAGCCTCTTTGGGGCCAAAATCTGTTCACTTCATTGTATCTACTTTTGCCCTACTGTTCATGAGATTGTAGATTCCACCTGTGTTCACAGATTGTATACTGGCAGCCCCTGATTTATGGTTTGATGGCTTTAGCAAAGTTTGTTAGCTATTTGGGACTAGGAACATTTTTCCATAGAAATAAAGTCACAAATAGATCATATTTATATTACATGTCATGGAGGGAAGGGGAAGGGAAGAAAAAAAAGGGAAAAATTACATGATAACTTTAATATATATTTAAGAGGAATAGAAAGTTATACATAATAGATTTGCAGTTTCATGTTCAATCATCTTATTCCTATTCTACTATGTTATGGAAATACTTGGTTTATTTCTTAAGTTCAGAATAAAATAAATTTTATAAAAACCAACCACTATACACATATACATACAACAATTACACAGTACTTTCCTTATAACCATCTTTGGGAAGGGGGTGGAGATGTAGGATGTTGATTTCCCCCATTTTACAGATGATAAATCTGAGGTTCACAAGGGTTAAACCATTTCCTTTAGACCCATAGTTAGAGGCAGAGTTGGGACTTGAACTTGGGGTCTTATGATTCTCAGTCACATGCTCTTTCTGTTATATTACACAGATTGCCAGAGTGGTTGAGAGAATATTTCTAAAACTAGGAAAGAAGGCTAGTTGATCACTAGCCCTAAGGAAGTGACTAGCTGGGGCAGCTAGGTGGCATACCGGCCCTGGAGTCAGGAGGACCTGAATTCAAATCCAGCCTCAGACACTTGACACACTTACTAGCCATGTGACCTTGGGCAAGTCACTTAATCCCAATTACCCTCCAAAAAGCAAAAAAAAAGCCTCTCTCTCACTCTTGAACTGGTCTGTAAGCAGCATAGATAGGTAGGGAGAAACTGAATCCCTGGGCAGGTATTAGTTTAGATGGTCATACTGCAGTAGAGAGAGACCGAGTCAAATGCAGTGTGATTCTTGGGAGTCTGGTTACCTGGGAGTGGGCATGGCCGCTGGTTAGAGTCCTCATATGGTGCCTTAAAGATAGTAGTCTCAGGCCCTTGGTAAATGTTTGCTGAATGAAATGTAGCAGTAAGAGCCCTGCATCTTTAGTGAAGCTCCATGTGTAGAGAGACCACCCTGTGTTGTGAGGGGCCTGTCCCCTCATAATTCAAAGAGAGGCAGAACTGACATCTTTAGCTTCTTATCTACCCACCTGTCTCCCAGGGAGACTTTTATTCCTGCCAGGAAGGGAAGAAGGAAGTTGGGACTAGAGGCCAACACTCTGTTCCTTCAGAGAAAGGGGGTATGGGCCTCAGTTTATCTATCTGCTTCCCTAATATTGTTCATCTAGGGGACATGATTTAGTTTCATTTAACTTTTGATTGCTTTGTCATTTTAGGGGAAAGAGGGACCCCAGGCTCTATATCCAAGACGACCCCTTTCCCACCACATAACATTTCCACAATTAACATACATAGAGGATGTCAAAAAAAGTCCATTAATCCAAATTGTAGCAAAGCATAAATCAGAGAAGGTATACCTAGAAGAATATATACCAGACAATACAGAATGAAGGAGCTCTCTCACTGGGAGCAAGATAATTCAGTTCAACCAAGAGGGAGTGCCCTTTATCTCAAATAAGGGGAAACAAAGTGAGAATAGTGATATAATGGAGAGTGCCCTCTCCTTTCATGTCTTCCTAGAATCGTTTCCTTCAGTAAACAGAAGTGTTTAGCTTCTTTTTCTCAAGAGACACCTCAAGGGAGGTGACTGAGAACTGAGATTCTTGTTTCTTGTCTGCTCCAACTGCCCCTCACAAAAGGCAGAGCCTTCATCACCAATGGGAAAGTGTCCATCATCGAGAAGTGTGTCCCATGCCAATGAGCTTTGGGACAAGGGTGACAGAAATAAGATAGGGCTCATCAGTTGCTCTAAAACGGTATTCATGCTCTTCCTTGGAAACTTCCCTCTGACTACTGCCTCAATTCTTCTTTTAGAACAGTAGAAACCATTCTAGACTGCTAGAGGGGACTTACATGAATAGATGGATAGATAAAGCATGTATTAAAAGGCTTACCATGTGCTAGCCATTGAAAGGAAAGCTTCCTAACCACTTTGGGTATGATTGGAAATATTCTGAGATTGGGAATTCCATGGTGTGAAAGAACTGCCCAGTATGATTTTTTTAATATATTTTTTTTCTTTTTAAAGGGGGAAGGCAGGACAATTGGGGTTAAATGACTTTCCCAAGGTCACATGGCTAGTTTTTTTGTGTTAAGTGTCTGAGGCCGGATTTGAACTCAGGTCCTCCTGACTCCAGAGCCAGTGCTCTATTCACTGCACCACCTAGCCGCCCCAGGGGACAAAGTATGATTGAGCCATGTGATTGGGTGGTCTTAAATTTCATTGGGGAAGATAAGCTTCCAATCAACAGTGCTGAGCTTCATTTATCCACTGTGATATCAACTAGTTCTATTTGAATTTCATTAGAAAAATCTTCTGGCATCTAATAGTTTATTGTGTAACATGTTTATCTTTAGAGAAATGATGCTGTATTTATTTGGCTTCTTTGGCTTGATATGATTAGATGGTTCTGACACTGGGACAGGTTCCATTTTCTCTTACTTAACAGGGCCTCGGTCAAACACTAGCATTCTTTTAGTTAGCTGTCAAAAATGACATAATTTCATTTCTAACAAGTTTTTTTCCTTAAAAATTAAGTGCTTTGGATGACATAGTACTGAATATAGCAGCCAAGAAATACATTTCTCTATTCTCCCAAATGCAATAGTTTTTAGCAAAAAATGTTCTAGGAGAGTACAAAGTCATGGATGGTGGCAAGGAGAAATTTGGGGAGAAGGAAGAAAAGTCAAGAAAGGTATGGTCATTGTTGTCCTCTTTTCTGGAGTCACTAGAGGATAGGCTGTGTGTGTGTGTATGAGAGTGTGTGTGTGTGTGTGTGTGTGTGTGTGTGTGTGTGTGTGTGTAGTATGCAGGGACACCCTCCCCCCAACTCATGGAGTGGGTCTTCTGACAGGCTGCTATACCAGCATATATTAGATGCATATACTTTTTTTTTTTGCCTTTTGGAGGGCAGTTGGGGTTAAGTAACTTGCCCAAGGTTACACAGCTACTTTTTTTGTGTGGGTGTTAAGTGTCTGAGGCTGGAACCGAACTCGGGTTCTCCGAATCTGGGGCCAGAGCTCTTACTCACTGTGCCACCTAGCCGCCCCGATGCATATACTTTTCATGACCCACATTCAGAAAAAAAAAATGCAGTCATATTATTTCTGTCTCCATCTTTAATGACTCTATTGAATGTGCTTGGAGGCAAACTCAATCAACAAATATTTCTCATGGCCTATATATTCAGTCTATGCTAGGGGGGTGGTGGAATTTAAAGAAGTATAAGAATCTTATTGGACAGACAGCAATAGTACATTCAAGATAACAGTAAGGAAGACTTGATATCTATTTAATTTAGGGCTAATTAAGTGCTAAGCTGAATGGAAGAGTCCATAGTGTGCTGCACTAATTCAGGGAGATGAGAATAAACAAAGGCAGGAGAGTGCAGAAGAGGTTTCATCAAGAGGATTGGACTTGAGTTAAGTCTTGAAATAGGGAAAATATTTGGTTAAGTGGAAGAGAGGGAATGTTAGTTGGACAAAACAATATGAAGGTGCAGGAATTGGTTTGGTGTATTCATGAGTCAGCAAAAAATGAATGAAAACGCATTTATTAAATACTTACTATGTGCCAAAGTACAGGGGTAAGTGCCAGGGATACAAAAAGAGAAATCAAGACAGTTTCTGACCTTAGGACTAGTCAAACAAGTCTGTAGGATGCTTCTTGGGTCAATGTGATTTTCTGACTTTCTTTTTATTCCCAATACTTAACACAGTGCCTGGCACATAGTAGGGACTCAATTAAGTCTAACTAATTGACTGATTTTATCAATGTGCAAACTTACTCTACTGGTTCAGATCATAACCTAACTACAATGTATAGTCTTACAGAGTTGCCTAAGACTCTGGCCACTTAAGGGATTTATCTATTAATAGAATTAATAAGTGTCATGGGAAAGGTTTGACCTGAGTTCTTGACTCCAGGTATAGCATTCTATCTATTGTTTCATATTTCCTTTCCCTGGGAGTTCATGGACAATAAGATTGTATTAAGCAGGTCAGGACTAGATTATACGAGATCTTGAAAGGCAGGAAAAAGAGCTTAAATTTTATGCAATAGGAAATGAGGAGCCATGGAAGGTTTTTGAATGAGGAACTAGTAACATGATGAAAGAGATAATTTTGGAAGATTCCTCTGGCAGGCCTTTGCAACATCAAATGGGGGAGGATAGAGTATGCAATTTAGAGGGTAGATGACTAGTTCGGAGACTGGCATGAGGTGGTGGAAATGGGAATGGAGAAGAAAATAAAAAGGCATTTCAAGAAGAAAATCCATAGAATTTGGTGGTTATCTATGGGACATGAAAAAGAAAAAGGATGGATAAAAATGATAATCTTTAAGTTTCAAGACTTTATGTATAGGGATGAAGGAACTAATATGCTTTCTTTAATTTCTTTGACCATTTAAATTATATAGTCTCTATTGATCTAATTAAACTTTTCAGAGAAGGTAAATTATTCTATGATATGATGGGAATGTATTTGTTCTCAGATATTAAAAAAAGAAACCTCTTATCTTTCTCTCTTTTCCTTTTTTTCCTTTATTGCCGTCGTCCATGTTTCTTTTGTCTTTACAATACACTATAGTATTGAAAAATGTAAGGACACTGTTCATGTGGTAACTGAATCTCATTCTCCTTGAAATAGTTATGAATTTGAATAGTCATGTTACTTGCATGTGTGACCATAGCAAACCTAATTAGATCAGTAAAATATAACAATAATAGCTACCATTTGTATAGTACTCTGAGGTTTGTAAAGCATCTTTAGGCATATGTTCTTATTTGAGCCTTGTAAAAACACTGTGAAATAGGTGCTATATTTATCGTCACTATTTTACAGATGAGGAAACTGAGGCTGAGGCCATTGATGTTGATTGTATAGCTGAAAGATAGCTAGGAACAGGGAGCTCTGGATTCCTGACCTTCATGAGGGAAGAGGGACCACAATGAGTTATATTTTATACTCATGTGCTCAATTCACATGTGCAGTACTGGCTTACTTCTATAACATAGTAATTATCAATTTGTTTGCTTCATTTTTAGAATTTGATTCAAATGATATAATATGCATATAAAATATGCATATAATATGCATAAAATGTGTAATATTCATCTTCTTGAAGTGCCCAAGTAATTATTATCTGTGCTCAAAGTATAGGTTGATTTTCCTCTTAGAAGAGGTAAAGGGGATTGAAGAATACCCTAAAGTTATCAGGGAGAATGAAATATTCCCTAAAAACATGTCCTTCAGCCCCAAACAACAATAACAACAACAAAGCAAATGTGGTGAGGTCTGTCCCTTATATATAGCATGGAGGTGGGGTGGGGTGTGTTTGTCATTGTATGACTCAAAGGGAGGTAGAATAAACATCTCTAGCCTTTTCTCCCCCATCCTTCTCCAGGAGACTTTAATTCCTACCAGGAGGGGTAGCAGGAGGTTGGGGCTGGAGGTCACTCTGCTCTCCTCAGAGAAATATGGTACTGGGCTAGAATGATATCCATCTGCTCTCTTAAATATTGTTAATCCAGGGGGATATGATGGGTTTCCATGTAACTTCTTATTGTTGTTACATTAGCGTGGGTGGGGGAACACAGGACCCCATGTATTATATCTAAGGCTGGACTCCTTCCTACCAAATAGCTCCAACATGAACAATTGTAAGAGCAATAATCACGTGATAGCAACCATCAAAGAAATTTATCCAATTTGATAACAAATGAAAATCAGAGAAAGTATACATAGGAGAATATATGCCAGCAAATACAGGCATATCTCAGAGATACTGTGTTTAGTTCCAGACCACTGTAATAAAGTGAATATTGCAATAAAGAAAGTCACATGGATTTTTTGTTTCCTAGTACATATAAAAAGTTATGTTTATACTATACTGTAGTCTATTAAGTGTGCAATAGTGTATGTCTAAAAAAAAACAAGATACAGACCTTAATTAAAAAATACTTTGTCACATTGTTGGTGGAGTTGTGAACTGATTCAAACCATTCTGGAGAGCAATCTGGAACTATGGCCAAAGGGCTATAAATAATTTCATACCCTTTGATCTAGCAATACCACTTCTAGGGTTATATCCCAAAGAGATCATAGAAGTGGAAGGAAGACCCATATGTACAAAAATATTTATAGCAGCTCTTTTTGTGGTGGCAATGAATTAGAAATTGAGGGGATGCCCATCAAATGGGGAATGGCTAAACAAGTTGTGATATAAGAATGTAATGGAATACTATTGTGCTATAAGAAATGAGAAGCAGATGGACTTCATATTTACCTGGAGAGGCTTATACAAACTGATGCTGAGTGAGAAGAGCAGAACCAGGAAAATTTGTACACAATTACAGACACAACATATATGTGACGACCAATTTTGATAGACTGGACTCTTCTCAGCAATCCAGGGTTATAAGACAACTCCAGAAGACTCATGATGGATTGAGATGTCTACACTCAGAGAAACAGCTAGAAAGAATGGAGTTTGAATGCAGATTGAAGCAAACACCTGCTCTCTTTCTTTTTCTTGTTTGGTTTTGTTTCCTCTTTTCCATTGTTCATTCCATCCATTACAATCCTTTTTAGTAATCTGACTAATGTCTAATGTGAAAGTATTTGCAGATCCTATACTTGATTGTATGCCTCCATAGGGTGGGGGGAGGAGATGGAAGGGGAGAAAATTTGAAACTCAAGGGATTGTGGAACTGAATCTTGTAAACTAAAAGTTAAACAAACAAATTAATAAAGACCAAATTTTTTAAAAAAGTACTTTATTGATAAAAATGTTAATCATCATCTGAGCCTTCAGCAAGCTGTAATCATTTTGCTAGTGGAGGGTCTTGCCTTGACATTTATGGCTACTAACTGATCAGGGTGGTGGTTGCTGAAGGTTGCCTGTGACAATTTCTTTAAATAAGTCCACAATGAAGTTTGTCACATCGATTGACTCTTCCTTTCACTTAAACATTTAGAGGCAATTGTAGGGTTATTAATTGGCCTAATTTCAGTATTGTTGTGTCTCAGGGAATACAGAGGCCTGAATTTCTACTCAGGAGAGAGACTGGGGAACAGCTGGTCAGTGGAGCAGCTGGAACACACATTTATCAATTAAGTTCATGTCTTATGTGAGTGTGGTTTGTCGTGCCCCCAAACAATTATAATAGTAATATCAAAGATTACTGATCACACATCACCATAACAGGTATAGTAATAATGAAAAAGTTAGAAATATTGTGAGGATTACCAGAATGTACCACAGAGACACAATATGAACACATGCTGTTAGAAAAATGGTGCTGATATACTTGCTTGATGCAGGGTTGCCACAAGCATTCGATTTTGAAAAAAGAAAGCAATATCTGCAAAGTGCAATAAAGTAAAGCACAATGAAATGAGGTGTGCCTGTATATAGGCACTCTCCCATTAGCAACAAGATAACTCAACTCAACCAAGAGAGAGTTCTAGCTCTCACCCAAGGGGAAGTTCCTTAAAGGCTCTAGTGTGAGAGGCTAGGAATAGAGACATGATGGAGACTGTCAGTTGCTTTCATATTGGCTTCTTCCTAGAGTCAGCAACCCAAAGTAGAGTTGGTCTGTTTTGTATTCTCTTTTTAAGCTGGCAGTCAGAAGCCCTGGAAGAGATGGAAGACACCTGAAGAGACTCTGAGCACCAAGCGAACTGATCAAAACTGAAGACCTCTTTTCTCCCACTCATCAATTCTTCCCCCTTCCCTCATAGGCCTGAGGGTACTGATCTCCACAAATAAAGAGTCCTCTAGTCAGGGCTTTATAATTGGTGTTACACAAATGAAAAACATAAGAATTTCAATATTAAATCAAAGAAGAAAAAGGATATGGAGCAGAGAGCTGTATTATAGGTTTGAACGGTGGAAGAATGTGACATAGAAGAGAAACAGAAGAGGAAACCTGTAAAACTCAGACTTAAGGGGTAGATATGAAGGCTTTTCCCACTCCTGAATCTGCTGAGAAATGAGTATGTGGAATATCACATTTGTCGGGTGAACAATTAATTTCTAAGGGTCAGAGGTAGAAGGGGTGGTTAACTGGGTGTAGTAAAGTATTGGATGTAGAATGAGGAAGACCTAGCTTGAAATATCAGTTTTACCAGTTATTACTTGTATAATATTAGGGAAGTCATTGCACCTCTGTTTTATCTGTAAAATGAGGGAGTTGTACTGAGTGCCCTATAAGGTCCATCCTTTAGAACTGTAGATCTTTGACACTACTGTATCACAAGTGGTGATGGCTGATGACTCCTTATTGAAATGTACTAAACCATCCATTGTCAAATTGACAACACCAAGGAGGTCAGCTGTCTCTCTGTGGCATAGGGTCCAGGATGTGGCAGAGAAGATTTACCAAAATGGTTGACCACTACCTCCTTTTGGTAATTCACATGAGTACAAATGATAGACGAAATCTAGGAAGAATTACTCAGGATTACAAAGACTTAGATAAGAAGCTGAAGACCCTAGGAATACAGGTGATATTTTAATCATTGCTCCTGATCAAGGGTAAGGGCTTTTGAAGAGAAAGGCAGCTATGGGAATTGAACAACTGGTTAAGATGATTGTATATGAGAATGGGATATGGATATCTGACCCACAGTTTAAATATAGGAATAACAGACTCCTAGCTAGTGTAATGGGAATGTAAATTTTTAAGATCTTCCCTGCCCCTAGGCTAAAGTGCACCTGGAGCCTGGGATGGGAGGCTTGTTTTTCAGTAGATACTTCTTGATTGGCCAGTGGGTCAATAAGGTTGTTACATTCTCTGAGCCAGGCGAAGGCTATATAAGCCCTGATGTGTAGCTTTGTTTTGGGGCTCACTTTGAGAAGTGTTCTGTGATTTGATCTGGATTCTGGAAAGCCGTTGTTGAGAGCCCCCCCACGGCTTTGAAAAACCCAGATGTTGAAACCCAGATGTTGATTTGGTATGGATGTAATCGTTGGACAGTTTGGAAACTGTCTACTTGATCTGTTTCTCTGTCATGATAATTCTTTGTATTCTGAAGTTCGGGGTGCTGACCTTTTCCCCCTGAACTAGGTAAATGATACATATGATTGACTGATTAAAGGAAGCTTGTTAACCCATTTTGAGTTGCTTTCCTTTAACAAAGCAGATCTAAGAACCTGTATTGGCAGCCACCCTGGGGAATGCTGGAGTGCTTGCTGCTACAGCTAGAAATGTAGAATACCTATTGAGGGTTGCTGGTTAGAATATATTTGACTGGAGTGATACAAAACCAATCAAAAGGGCTTGAAAATGAAGGAGAAAAGGAAGGAGAGAGAACACTGCTGAAATATACTTTATCATAAAGAGCAATACAAAGAAAGAAAAAGAAAAGTCGTGTGGGTACCTAGACATTCAAAGAAGAGAGAAATCAAGAGAGGATATAGCAATAAAAATCATGACTTCATATGCCTAGAGATACTAATGCAGTCAGGCAAAGTTGATCTCACAAACAATCACTGAGATTTGGTAGGATAAGTTTCACCATTAGCCTCTGACTCTAGATGGGCATAACTTTATTCAAAAGGGACAAGAAAGGTATTTATACCTTTTTGTACATATAATTTCATCCATATATGATACTCTCCAGGAGAAAACTCCCTCCATAGATGTAGGTGAATGACTTCTGAAACCTTAGTTTTGAATAGTTGCCTGGGACTCTACCCTGAAAAGTTAAATGATTTTGTGCAGGGTCATACTTACCTATCAGAGGTAGACCTTGAACTGATCTTCCTTACTCCATAATCAGCCCTTAATCCATTACACCACAGTGCCTCTCAAAAGGATAGGTCATGAGTATTTATTGGGAAATTTTATTAAGGGGGCCATGGAGTTGAGTATCTTGAAAAAGATAGAAGTGAAATTTTTGTTTGATTATAGTATCCTTGCTGAATTGAAGATATGAATGATGCTTTCTTAATGTAGTTCACAAAATTGACCCCAAGATATAATTTAGTAGTTATGTGAAACATAAATTATCCACATATTCAATTGAATCCAACCAGAATTTATCTAGCACTTACTATGTATAAGGTACTGCTAGGGATACAAAGACAAAATCAACAACAATCCCACCTTCAAGGAATTTACATACTACTGGAGGAAAAACAACATGTGCTTAGACAAATAAATACTGATAATGTGAAAAGAGAACTAAAAAGTAGTGGGACCAGGAAAGGCTTCCTATAAGAGGTAGCATATGAATTTAAGGAATTTAAATATTCTAAAATGTGGAATTGAGAAGGAAGTGAATTCCAGGTATGAGGTACAGCCTGTGCAAAGGCATGAAGGAAGGAGATGGAATGTTAAATTTGGGGAAGACAAGGTAGGTCAGTTTGACTGAAACACAATGGGAAATAATGTGAGAATAAGTCTACAGATGAAAATTAAAGGCAGACTGTTAAGTACTTTAAATACCAAGTTAAGGAGTTTATATGTAACTTTAGTCCCAAAGCCTATTAGGATGGGACTCTTTCCTCACTGGTGGAGATAAATATTCCATGTCTGTTTAAGGGACAGGGTGGAATTGTCAAGAGAGGGGAGCTCTTCAGCCCCTTCACATCTTTGGACTTGTTTTGTATCTTTCCCGTCTTCTTTTAGTTGTCTTTGAGTTGTTGAGTCTCTTTGGACTTTGGGCATTTCTGACTTCCAAAAGGAAGATGAAAGATGCCAACTTCACCTTTGGTTGTTGAAGGAAAAGACTCTGGGAAGACATGAGAAAAGGTGGCAGTCTCCATCATGTCCCTAACTACTCCATCTTGCTACTCTAGAGACTTCAGGGAACTTCCCCTTGGGTGAGAGGTCTCTCTCTCTCTCTCTCTCTCTCTCTCTCTCTCTCTCTTTCTCTCTCTCTCTCCCCCCCTCCCCCTTTCCCTCCCTTCCCAGCTGGTGCCTCACTTGCAGTGGGAGAGTTCTGTATACTTTCTCTGATCTCTATTTTGCTATTTATTTGGATAAATGAGTCTCTTGGCTAAGTGTTATTGTGGAACTGGTATTTGGTGAGAAAAAGGTCAAGCCTTGCTTATAAGGCTTAGGGTCCTGCTTTTCCCCAATAATAGCCATCAGAAGCTACCTTGAACTTGAAACTCACAAGAATAACCTAGACTCACAAAACCCTAGATTAATAATATTTAAGGGCACAGATAAATATAATTCTAGCCTAGTGGCTTCCCCCTGTTCCTGAGGAGAGCAAAGTAGCCAAGTCTCTGCCTTTCTGCTTCTACTCCTGGCAGGAATTAAATTTTCCCTTGGAGAAGGGTGGGGAGAGCAGAAGCTAGAGCCGCCCATTCTACCTCCCTTTGAGTCAAATAGTAACATCCTACATGTAGGGGACAGACCTTGCAACAGCTGGGGTTTCACTACATATATTTTATCTAAGAAAAAATAGGGAGTCATTGAGGATTTTCCAATTAAAAATAAACATTTATTAAGTGCCAATTCTTCACAAAGCACTTGCTACTCAACACAAATGTAAAAGTTATATTAAGAAAGTGAGAGTCTCTGTCCTCAATAAGCTTATACTCTCCTGGGGGAATTGTAGCATGTTCTTAGGCAAGTACATACAACATACACACACACACACACAGAAGAAATAAATAGAGATTTGTGGTATATAGGGACTTTAATATGGTGGAATCTGGAAATGTTTCTTGAAGGAGGTGGTACTAGAGGGGACCTTGAAGGAAACTAGAGCTTTCAAGAGGTAGAGGTGATGAAAGAACCTTCTCAGCACAGAGAACAGCCTGTATAAAGGTGTGAATGTGGAAGATAGAACATTGCATAGCAGAAAAAGCATTCAGGCTAGCTTGGCTAGAGCACAGAGTGCACGAGATGCAGCCAGGACAGATAGGTTGGAATCATCTTGAAAAGGCTTTAAATCTTCTATATAGTCAAAACTGTCCATTTTATCTCGTGTGGTCCTCTTTATCATTTGTTTAGTCACAAACTCTTCCTCTATTCATAGTTTCAAAAGGTAATTTCTTCTTTACCCTTTTAATTTATTTGTGATGTGGCCTTTTATAGCTAAGTAGAATATCTGGTCACTGGATTCAGATAGCTCTGGAAGAGAAAGTGAGGCTGGTGACCTTGCACAACCCTACTTCACTCAATTCAGAGTCAACTGCAAGTTCTGTCATCATTTCCCTGATGCCATGGTCCTCTTCTAAAGTGAAAAACAAACACAACAATAGCTAGGACATGTATCTGTTTAGAAATTATCTTGGTAAATGGTCGGAAGCATTAGTAATTAGGTCAATATTATTTTTGCCAGACTGTTGTCTAATTTCTTTTTTAAAGCAATTGGGGTTAAGTAACTTGCTCAAGGTTACACGGCCAGTTATTTCTGGGTGTGGTGCTGAGTATCTGAGCCCGGATTGTTGTCTAATTTTCCCAGCAGTTTTGTCAAATACTAAATCTTTCCCCACCAGTTCCTGGAAGTATTTAGACTTATCTGACACTATCCTACTATGTTTGTTTGTTTGTTTCCATATAATGTCGACCTAATCTGTACCATTGATTACTCTCTTCTTTTTAAACTAGTACCAAATGATTTTTATATACTTATTTTTATTTTATTAAATGTTTCCCAATTACATGTAAATTTTTTAACATTAATTAAAAAAAGTATGAGTTCTAAATTTTCTCACTCTCATCCCTTGAGAAGGGAAGCAATATGATATTGATTATAATCATGCAGAATATTTTTCCATATTAGCCATGTTGTAAAAGAAAACACACATACACACACAAAATCCATGAAAAATTGTGGTTGTTATGTTTGTCCTTTATTCTTGAAGAGAACTGTCATCAGGGAATGATGACATGACTTGCAGTTGACTTGGATTTGAGTGAGGGAAGGCTGTGCAAGGTCACCAGCCTCACTTTCTCCTCCAGAGCCATCTGGGTCCAGTGGCCAGATCTCTATCAGGATGACTGGAGATGGCTTAGGATACAATGGGAAACACTGTTCCTTTTAGGCTAAGCCCCAGAAAAATAAAGAAAGTAAAAAAAAAGTATGCTTCAATTTGTACTCAGTTCTCTCTCTGGAGGTTGATAGCATTTTCCCTCATGAGTTTTTTGGAATTGTCGAGGATCTCTGTCTTGATCAGAGTAGCATAATCTTTTAATTGATCATCCTTACAATATTGCTGTAACTGTGTACAATGTTTTTTTCCATACTAAATAATTTTTAATGATTACTTTCTAGTACAGTTTGAGATCTTGTACTAATAGACATCCTTCCAACTTTTTTTATTATTGCTTTTGATATTTTGACCTTTTGTTCCTTCATATGACTTTGTTATTTTCCCCAAATCTATAAACTATTTTTTGAAAGTTTGGTACAGAAATGAATAAGTAAATGAATTTAGATTGTATTCTAATTTTTTTATTATATAAACTCAACCTAACTGTAAGCAATTAATATTTTCCATTTATTTAGATGCCTCCCAGTCCTATTCATTACTCCCTGGATTTGGAACCAATGGCCCCTAGACAACTTGTTCAAACTTTCCTCAGAGGTTGGGGCCTCCTTGCCCTGGAGCAGCCTACCACCTCCATAGCCTCTTCATCCTGGTAGATCCCTATATGAGGCCTGCTTCCTTTCTCCCCTTGATGAGTTCTCCTGGAGTCTCCTTTTGGTGGAAAGGCCAAGGCTAGTCTGCCTTTATTCCCTTCTTGTCCCCTTTCCTGACTTTCTCAGGACTACAAAACCATGTTGCTGTGCTGGTACATTCATTCTCCCCCACTTCCCTGTCAAATCCTGGCTTCTCAGCTTCCTTTTGTAGATGATCTTTCAGTATTAGAATGTAAGCTTCTTGAGGTCAGGAACTTTTTTTGTTTATACTTGAATCCTCAGTGCTTAGCACAGTGTATAGAACACTAACAAAATATCTATTTCCTTTCTTCCTTGTCTTCATACAAACAGTGTTTTATAAAATTAGATCCACATAATCCTTGGGAGAATTTTGGTCGCTTCCTTCCCAAGTATTCTGTAGTTATTTTGAATGGGATTTCTCTTTCTAGATCTTATTGCTGGGCTTTGTTGGTTATATATTGGAATGCTGATGATTTATATGACTTTATCTTGTATCAGGCAACTTTACTGGTTATTATTTCAATTATTTTTTAGCTGACTCTCTGGAGCTCTCTAAGTAAACCATCATATCAGAGAAAATTTTGCTTTTTTTGCTTAGGCTTACTCTTTCAATTTCTTTTTTCTTGTCTTAATGGTATAGCTAGCAATCTGCTCAACAGAGGAGATTCTATTTTATCCTAGAAGTAATAGGGAGCCACTAAATCTTTGCCAACATATGGAATATTGTGTTAAGTTCTAGGTGCTCCATTATAGGAAAGACATTATTAAATGGGAGGGACCCCAGGGGAGGGCAACGAAGATGGCAAAAAAATGAGGATCATTTGGACGAAGGGGAGATATTTGACTAGCGAAGAGAAAGCACAGGGGAAATGATGTGTCTTTTAAGTATGTGAAGGGTTATGAAGAAGATGGATTAGACTTATTTGACTGGGACCCAGAGGGCAGAAGAAAGCTCAAAGGGGTAGAAACTGTAAAGAGAAAAATTTAATTTTAATACAATATAAAAACTTTTTAAAAAAAAAAACAATTAGAGTTTTTCAAAGATGGGATGGGCTGCCTGGGCGAGGGGAGGCGATGGCTTCTCCCTACTGGAGGTTATTAAGCAAAGGCTGAATGGCTAGCTATCTGAGTTGTTGTAGGAGAAGGCCTTGTGAATGTGTATGCTGGACTAATCTAAAGTCCCTTCTGACTCTGAGTTTCTACAATTCATCAGCATTTGTTAATTAGATACTATGTAGAGCAGGGACAGTGGGGAATCGTCCATTAAGCCAGGAATACTTGGGTTCATATCACACTTTCGATATTGACTATGGGACCTTGGACACTTACTTAATCTTTTGACTGAGGCAACACACCAGGATTTATTTACTAAATCATAGGGAAGTTGCAATCTTCGATGGTGAATGGAATTTCTGCTTTGGAAAGGGGAGGAAGGGAAAGGAATAAGCATTTATATAGCACTTACTTTATGCCAGGCACTGGACTAAGCACTTTACAAATATTATATCATTTAATCCTTACAATCTTCCTGTGATTTAGGTGATGTATTATTCTCATATTACAGTTGAAGAAACAGAGAAACAGAGGTTAAGTGACTTGCCCAGGGTCACAAAGCAAGTCTAAGCATCTGAGGTTGAATTTGAATTTAGATCTTCCTGAGGCCAGGCACAGCATTTGTATCACCCAAATGCTGCTCCTATGGATAGGATGAAATATCTGATGAAATAATATATTCTTTGCATATTTGTTTAAGTGCTTGTTGGTAAATGAAAAATACAAAGATAATTAAGGCAGTATATGTGCTTTTAAGGTGTTTAACATCCAGTGAGGGAAGATGAGGTACATATATAGATAAATATAATGCAAATTAGAATATAAATGATAAGAAATAAGAAGTCGAAAATGTTATAAGATCAGATAGGGAGAAAAAAATCACTATGACTAGACGCTTCTTTTAATTAAGACCTCCAAGTTGCTATTTTGGCTTGTACTACCGGTATTTGATATGAAGTTTAACATTGACTATGTTAACTTTCTACTTTGTTGAAGACTACTTTACTTCCCTGATAATATTTCTTATTTATAAAGAGAAGGAAAGTCTCAGTGTAATAATGTTAGTGATGTGCAGAACCCTGAGCAAGACCATCCAAGGCTAATTCCTCTTGTAATTTGTCTAGGGTAGGTCATGCCTTGGCTCACTCCTAATACTTACAGGCACAAAAAAGACAAGCGGTTCCATTACCATCTGGGCTCAATTTCCAAGAAATGAATCCCTGGGGAGATACATTTACACATAAAGGAAGAAACGTATAGAAAATGTTGCTCTGAGTTCAGGAGTTTTCTAGATTCTATAACCCTGTCCCAATTTATTGAGCATCTAGTATCCCTCACTGGGTCTTCAAGCTTGCTCTGAATTGAGTCAGATAAAATGACTGGTCTCATCCCTGAACATTCAGATGCTGTTAGTCTGTTTTCAGTCAGTGCCCCTGGAAAGTATTCTGAAGAAGGTGTCCTGGGGCTGCTGCTTGAATTGCTGTTCACCCTAGGCACTTGCTTCCTGTGTCAGCTGGATCTAAGCCAGATCTAATTCTTGGATCCAAGTGGGAAATTAGGCATTCCTGACTTCCTCAGAATGTAGAATTTCAGAGTTGGAAGCACTCTCAGAAGTCATCCAGCCCAATTTGTGCCTGTACAAAAACCCCTCTAGAATGTCCCCAATAAATGCTTATCTAGCTTTTGCTTTAAGACTCCCATTTAGGGGTGAGGGTCTACTTCACCACTTATACTTTTGGAGAGATCAAATTGTTAGGAAATTTTTCCATACATTGAGCCTTAATTTTCAGTTGAGATGCTTTTGGCCTTCTGTATGGAAGCAGAGTGGAAGCACAGAAACATTCCCCATCCTCAATTATATCTTATGACTAAATTCTAGTTGGCCAAATGTTATGCCTGTTGCTGAGTAAAATACAGTGATGCACTCTCCCGAATTTTCTGACTGCTTTACCTAAAACTACTGACATCTTTTGCTTTATGCCAAGGAAAATCAGCCCCTATTGTGTCCAAGTACAATATTTAGTTAAGGTCATAAAACCAAAAAGCAACCTTGTTTGGCACAGATATTCATAATGGAGCTCTGATTGCGAAGTGGATGTACTGTTTTCATAGAATTGTTGAAGAGCCTGAAGGGACTTTAGAGATCATCTAGGCTAATCCTTTCATTTTACAGATGAGTGAGGTGAGGAGCAAAGGGGTTAAGAGAGTTACCTAATGTCACAGAGTTAATTATTTGCTGAACTGAAACTAGATCCCAGGTTCCCCAATCCTTAGCTCTCTTGATGTTAAAAAAGAGTCTCAGTGAACTGGGCATACCACACTTTATGGCTCTGCAGTTTTGAATGACATCAGACTCCAGAGCATTTCCCCCCTTCCCTCATCTTTATCAGTGTTTGTGATGGTTGTCACTGGCATCATTGCTTTTTCTCTGTAGTGGCTTGTTGTATCTGGCATCTGTGAGCTCTTGAAACCATCAAATGGAAGGATAAGATCACTGTCCACAAAGGCTTAGCACACAGACAGTCTGCCAGAGTCGAAGCCAAGCCCATCAAGAACACCTCCCAGAGGTGTGCTGTGTGAACACACCTGGCATGAACAGTACCTAGCCTACTCCAGAAGTTAGAATATAGTGAGCATTTGAAAACAGAGAGGTGGAGAGGAAAAATGCTTTAATAACAGCTTCAGGCAGTGTAGAACAATATCTACCCAAATGTTTGTACACTTTAGTAGGTCCTTAATAAATTCTTGTTGACATGAATTGAGTTCAACTGTGAAGAACAGAAAACCAGAATAAGCCACAGACACAGATGAGAGGCAATGTGATATAATGGACAGAATGGTGGACCTGGGTTAAGAAGCTGAGTTAAGGAGCTAAGAAGACATGTGTTCAAATCCTACCTGAGATGTTTATTGACTGGTTAACCGCTCTAAGCCTTAGTTTCCTCATCTGTAAAATTAGGGGGAATAGCCCTGATGACCTCCACTTCTAATTCTGTGATCTTATCACTAGTTTATTTGCTAACTTTAATCTCTCAGCCTCAATTTCCTATTAAATGAAGTTAATAATAGCCTTTACCTTAAAGGATTGTTGCAAGAATAAAATGAGGTAATATACACAGAACATTTAAAGGGTTACGTGAATGTTAAAGTGAGGACTATAGGGTTGCTTTTTTTTTTTTTTAAAGAAAGCTTGTAGACCAAATTCAAGTCTACTATTCAGGGCTGTAAATGACTGTAGAGTTTTTTGATATTGCCTATAGACTCCAATTGAAGGGCAAACATGCATGCATGATATGGAATTGACCTTTGGTCCCGACTTGGTCTTCTCAGCCACATAGGAGAACTCTATGTACTTTATGCAATACAAGCACTTCTCTTCAGGAGTGTCATCTTCAAAATTGAAGGACAATAGTATCTGTCTGTAGCTCATCTCTGATACATACATACATATGTACACACACATATATGCAAATACATGCACATTTGTCCACATATATGCTATGTACCAGCTAGAAAGCTACTCATTCAGATTTAGGCAAACCTAACTGCAGATTGATGTCCAAATAGTTCCTTGCTTGTCAAAGTGTCAAAACACTTAGCAAGCTACGAAGAATACAAGTGTCCTTAACTTTGATTTGAATTAAAGCAGAATAAAATCACAAGTACTCGTGAGGCTTTGGGAATGTTGTTAATATTGAATGATGCTGAACAGCAGCCGAGCTAATTCCTATCAAGACGGGAGTTTGTTTATTCTGTTTAGTTTGGCAAGTCTCTAATGGTTTTGACAGTTTGCCCCTAAATGAATCTTCCAGCTTGTGCATGACCCAGATGGTCATCTATGTACTTACAAATATGAAAATTTCTGCATATTGATGTGTAGAGAACTCTATTCAATTCTGGGATTTTATGACTCTATGCATGTATATATAATAATATTAGTAAGAGCTAATATTTATATAACCTTTTAAATGTTCTGCATATATTACCTCATTTGATTCTTGCAACAATCCTTTGAGGTAGAGGCTATTATTAGCTTCATTTTATAGGAAATTGAGGCTGAGAGGTTAAATAGCTAATTTAAGGGTCACATAGCTAAGTGCCAGAGGCAGAATTCAAACTCAGATCTTCCTGACTCATCTAGTGTGCTCTATTATGGCTGTGCATTTGTGCAAATGTGTGTGTGTATGTGTATCATTGTAAAAAAGGGTGGATAGGAATACTTTCACAGATTATTTCACAGAGAATAAATCTATTTCAGTCTCAGTCTCAGTCAGTCTGTCACTCATGTTCCTCCCAACACATTCGCCTACATTTTTGATGCATTTAGGCAGTCTCTGCCAGTGCCTCTGATTTACCCTAGGGCAGGGGTTCTTAATGTGGGGTCAATAAACTTGTTTGTATTTTTAAATTGATAGTTATATTTCAATGTAATGATTTATAATCCTATGTTTTTTATTTTATGCATTTAAAAACTTTATTCTGGGAACAAATTTATAGGCTTCAACAGATTTCTTTGAGGCAAATAGGGTGAAGAAACCTTTCTCTAGAGGACAGTGTGCATTGCTGCCCTCGTTTGGGTAAACTATCACCAGTCTTCATTCACTTCCTTGCTCTTCCCAGAGTACCTTGAATACTCTGAGTCTCTATAGATAGATTTTTGCATTACATATACATATATTAAAACCTGTGCCTATTTACATATATGTATACATTATACTTAAGCTAATAATCTAACTAAAAATAGAGCTTTGCCTATTTATAGCCCCAGAAACCAGACTAGAGATGAGCAAGTTTACTAATTTTGCCCATTTGACACACAGAGACACATTTAGTATCACCCAATTATAAATGGAATTCCACTCCTCACCTAAGTAGCTCATTTCTATTTATTAACGGTCCCACGTTTTTTGCCTGATGCAGATATATGGTAGTTTCCTGCAAGACTCTTGGTCTTTGTGCTTTCTACAGACTTTCCTCCCCAGTGGCCACCTGGTTTATCTTCCTTTTGTTCAGGCTCCAGCTCCCATCTCACTTGGTTATGAATGGTTTTGCACAGATCAGCGTATTCTATTTCTTGCTGAATGCTTCCCTTTTTCTGAGTTACATTTTGTTGTTTTTGTGATCTCATTTATCTTTTTTTCTTTCCTCTCATCCAATTAACTCCATTGCCTCCTTCATTATGCTTGCAATGAGGTCACTGAGGTGTCCCATCACTGCCTACTTCTTGTCTGCTGCTCTCACAGGACACTTGAAGATTCTTTCTAGTAAAGTTTACTTGTACTCTGCTTTGAAAAAATTCAAGGATGGCACTTTCTCTATGAAGAATGTTAAGTCTTTACTGATTTGAGACCAAAGGAGAGTATATAAAGCAATGCTTCATTAGTAAGATAGGACATATATTAGTTTTCCCAGAATGGAAAAAGAATCCTAGGAGAGCATCTATAGGGCTAGAACTATGTAACTATAACTATGTTATGAAAGAGAATGAAGTGTATCAGTATATAGTAAAGAGAAAAGCAGGAAGACATGCTCATTCATTATTGGATTTGAAGGTCATGCGCTCTTAGTTTTAAGCAAATATTTTCCAGTGCACCATCTTTACTATAGGGATCTGTTTTTATATTGTCCAAGATATCCCATGGTAGGAGGAGGAAGTAAGTGAAACCTGGGTAGTTGGTTTACTTGAGCCAGGGTTGTGGGAATCCAGACTGGTAAAATAAGCCAGAGGGAAACAGTCTCTGACTGAAATTATCTTCTGACTATCCTTAAGATAGTCACCTGGGTAGCCATGGCTCCTTTCAAGATAAACACTTGTACCAAACTAGAAGATCACCATTTTATCCTAAAAGCCTGACTGACTTAATTCTCCAAGTGAACCCAGTTCAGGGAGAGGAAAAAGTACAAGAAATTGGATGTCCCTAACATGGAGTAGCTAGTCATTCTTCTTGGCTAGGTAGCCAAAGGCTGGGCTTATTCACTAACTATCACCCCATAGATTTATATGTAGTGACAGACTCCAAGTATAGAGAGAAGGGTGGCAAGGCCTGTGCTTGTGTCACTTGAAGGGAGGCAGAATCGACATCTTCAGCCTCTTCTCCACCCTTCTCTAAGGGAAATTTCATTCCTATGAGGAGGGGAAGCATGAGGTTGGGGCTGGAGGTCATTCTGTTATCCCTAGAGAGACAGTTTATTGGATCTGAAGAATATCTATCTTTCACTTAAATATTGGCAGTCTGGGGATATGATCGGGTTCCATCTAACTTCTGATTGTTTTGTAAAATTTTGAGGGAAGAGGGACCCCAAGCTCTCCATCCAAGACTCCCACCAAATAGAAGTTACACAATTAGCACAGAAAGAGAATAGTAAAGAAACCTATTTACCATAGCAACATGGATATCAGAGAAGTTGTACATGGGAGACCATATACTAGCCAACATAGAATGAAGTAATTCTCCCATTGGGAGTGAGATAAATCAGCCTGACAAAGAGAGAATGTCCTTGACTTTACCCAAGGGTAATGTCCTTAAAATTTCTAGAATAGCAATCTGGGAATAGGGACATGAAGGACACTGCCATCTCTTCTCATGTCTGTTCAGAGTCATTCTCTTTAGTGACCTGAATGGCTTCTTCCATTTTCTTTCTAGAAGCTGGAAGTTGGAAGTGTCTGAAGTGAGTATGCTTGAAGAGGTGTGAGGACTTAAAGCTTGAGGAGTACCCGAAGGGGACTGAAGAAAGATACAGCTCACTCTCCCTTGCTAACTCTGCTCTATTCCTCACACAGGGCAGGGCATTCGTCTCTACCAATAGGGACAGTCATATATCAATGGGTTTTGGGGCAGGGATTAGATTCATAACACTTGGAGGTTGGTAAATGCATCAACATAAACATGTAGAAGTGTAGTATGAATATTATTATTCTCATTTGATCAGATGAGGAAATGGAAGCTTAGAGAATAGGCAACTCACACATGATCATATAGTGATGAGGTGTCAGAGCTAGCATGTGAATTATAGTGTCTTGATTCTAAAACCAACACTACCATTATTCTATAGTTATTTTTGTGATGGTTCCTTTTATCATTTGCTTTCAATACCTCCCTTTTCTAATCTAAATAGCTGCCAATAAACTCTAAATAACTCTAAATAGCTGCCAAAATAAATTTCCTTAGACACAAGTCACTCCTCTGCTGAAAAACCTTCAGTGGCTCCCTATTGCCCACATTACACAATACATATTTCCCAGCCTGGTGTTTCCCACCATCTAGCTCCAAGGTACCTTTTCAGTCTTAGTTCATCTTACTTCCCTTCATGCATTTTATGCTTCAGATGTACATACTGGATTACAAATTTGTTATCCATGGTTGATGTGCCACTCCCCACTTCTTCCTATCCTCATAGTTGGAATATATTCCCTTTTCACCTTCATCTTTCAAAATTATTCTATTCTGTCAGGTTTTAGCTCAGGCACTGCCCCTTCTGTGAAGTCTTCCCTGATCCCTTTACCTGAAAATGGACATTCTTTTCTCAAATTTTCCTTGAACAACTTGTCTGCATTTCTCCTTTTCCACTATCCCACTCTGACTTGTATTATAATTAACTTTGTATAAACCATGAGAAATGTGCTTGATTTACAGTCAGGATGACTTCAGTTCAAATCTTGTCTGATATTAGCCTTATGAAAAGGGACAAATCTCTTAACCTCTTTGAGTTTCAGTTTTCTTATCTATAAAATGACTAGATGGCCTCTGAGGTTCCTCCCATCTCTAATTCTATGAACCAATGATTCTATCCTCCCATTAGAGTGTAATGTCTTTGAGGTCAGAGTCTGCATTCAGTCTCCATCAGTTCTTTCTCTGGAGGTGGATAACAATTTTCATCATAAGTCCTTTGGACTTGTCTTAGATCACTGTATTGCTGAGAATAACTAAGTTGTTAACGGTTAATCATGATACAGTATTACTTTTTCTGTGTATACTGTTCTCGTGGTTCTGCTCACTTCACTGCATGTCAGTTCATGTAAGTCTTTCCAGGTCTTTCTGAAGTCTTCTTGCTCATCATTTCTTATAACACAATAATAATATTCCATTACAATCATATACCACCATTTTTAAGTTGTTCTTCAATTGATGGACATCTCCTCAATTTCTAATTGTTTGCTGCCACAAAAAGACCTTCCAGAAATATTTTTATACAAATATGCCCTTTTCCATTTTAAAAAAATTTCTTTGGGATACAGACACAGTAGTGGTATTGCTAAATGAAAGGGTATGCACAGTTTGGCTACCCTTTGGGCATTGCTCTCCCAAATGGTTGAACCAGTTTAGTGAAAGATTCTTTATTCCTCCATCTTTCAACCAAGCTATAGATAGAGACTTCTTCTGGGGAGGTCAGCCTTTAACTGAACATTCTTTATTTGGCTACTTTTTTCAATATATTCTGAGGGTAAAGGAACTAATCTTGGCATGGTAGATAAATCCAACGAATACAGAAAATACATAGCGGTATTACTTCACCCAGAACTTTTAAAAATTTTATTAAAGAGTGATTTGGGGGCAGCTAGATGGCTCAGTGAATAGAGCACTGGCCCTGGAGTCAGGAGAACCTGAGTTCAAATCCAGCCTCAGACACTTAACACTTACTAGCCATGTGACCTTGGGTAAATCACTTAATCCAAATTGCCCTGCCCTTTCCCTCTCCAAAAAAAATAATAAAAAAGAGTTATTTGTATTTTTAATCTTAGGATCCACAGTCCTTTTCTTTGAGATTCTTCTCTTTAAGACCCAACTGTGATATTCAAATCCCGTCATAGTTATGAAATTGGAAAGGATAAAGACCAACAGAGTTATAAAGTCAAATCAAAGCTCCAAATGAATTACAGGTACTTTCCACCCCTCCCACTCCAGTACTTACATGGCTATCCATTATTACTATCCTTGAACTTCCTGGTTTGTTGCTAGAAAACAAGACAGGAATCATGAAGAAGTAAGATACGAGGTTTATACTGGATATAATGGCACTCAAATACACAAAGATCTATGATTTCATCAACTCTCTGCAAGAGTATAGCTTTTAGTTGATCCATACTTTCCCATCTTGTGCTACTCTCTTCCTCACACAAATCCACCATAAGGTATCCATTCAATGTGCTGGGAGACTTCCTTGAGTCCCCCTGACACAATGGACCATGTGAGCTGTCCATAATTTATTTCTCACCCCTGTTAGGTGACAGACGCATCTTTTTGATCATTCATTTTTCAGTGTCTCTCACTTAATTTCTTGTTTGTATTATGTTTTTAACCTGTTCATATCTACCACATACTTCTCCATTACTCTTTGGGTGATCTCTAACTTCAGGTTTTTAAAAGATGGTAGCATTCTAGGATTCACATTCATAAAATATCACCAGGAGAATATTTTCATTAAAAATATGTTTCAGGGAGCTCAGTGCCATGAAAAACTTTGCTATTTCCCCAAAATAATCCTGACTACTTTATTCCTCCTGTTTGGTTACAGGACTGGCTTATTTTCTATTTGCAGACTGTCCAAGATAATATGTGTGTATGTATGCATGTAGGTATGCTATATATATTCTTTATAGATTGTTAATCTAATTGCATATTGTAATCTGGACAACAGCCACCGTTCTTTATGTCCTTAATTTTCACTGTATAGATAGTCAAAATTCTTTTGTATAGTTGTAGTCATCATTTAGGAGGCTATTGCTGTGTTCTAGGGCTTGATCTAATTAGTTCAATGTAACTTATGAAAAGGAACATCTTGAAACCCTTACTAGGAAAAGGAATCCCTTTTCAACTTACTTGCCATATTGTACCTCCTTCATGACAAAAGACTTCCTCCATGACAAGGAATGAGACATGGATGACTTGGCTACCCTACGTAAGTGGAGGTTATTAGAGGACCTATCCAATCAGGGGGATTCCTCTTTGATGGCAGTTTCCTTGGGGGTCCGAGCCTTATATCTGTCATGGTGTCCTCCCATCCTGGGCAATTCACATTTCACAGTCAAAAGGGACTTGTAGGGGAACAGAAATGACCTCAGCTATTTGCCAATCCCTTTTGCTTCAAGCCTGATGGACACACACACACATGCACGCACACACGTGCATATTCTCTGTTCCTTAGTTTTCTGGCTGACTAATGTTGTACCATCTGGCTTTTGGTTTTCTTCTCATGAGACCAGGGGAAAGGCATATTTTAATTCTGTTGCAAGGCTATGGATTGTTTGTAGAGCCCTAACAAAGTATGGTGGGTTGATAGAGGAGTGGAGAAGGTGCTAAGTGAACTTGTCAGGGATTAGTCTTCTCTGTTGTTAGATCATCAAGTTATTATCTTGTTAGGAATGTTGGTGAAGAAATAGCTGAAATTATGTATAATTTTCATTTTGGAGAAGTTTGAGAGGTCATGGGGATCAGAGAAAATGTCTAGTCCTTCATCAGAAGTTTCCATTGTAATGGGGGAATGAAATACACAAAGGGAGCTGAAAAATATCCTAGGTGTGCTGGTGGAGGGAGAGGTGTCCATATACTTGTGAAATCCCAAGAGTCAGAAGTACAGCTGAGAGGGAAATAAAGCATGATCATCTTGTCCTGTGCCTAAAATGGAGGCCCTGGGAGTAACTCATCAATGGGATGCAAAAATAATGCTTACTTATCTATACCATGTCTGTTTTTTCAAGATTTCATTGATTAATATTACTTGTGGAAGCATTTCATTTGTTTGCCACATTTTTTTCTTGTCTATCTTGCACAAGGTCTACATATTTCCCCTTTCATTCTATTATTTTTCTTCTTCTCTTCTGTTCCTTATGCCTTCCCCTTCCAAAATGATGCTTTAAATGGAAATATCAGAAGGTTTAAAGATAGTTCATGTGAGTAAATCTTTAAAAAAATTGTTCTGGTCCTTTTTGTCCAAGATACTACAACATGTAGATGTCAGATATGACCTCTTTAGACCTTGGTTCCTGGGGCAAAATCCCTAATGTTTCTGCTAAAGTAAAAGTATAATTTTCTTGTAGTTTAGCTTGGTCAAACAAATCAATAAACAAACAAATGAATTAATAAACTAACAAATGAATGAATGTATGAATAAATAAATGATGAATGAATGAATAAATAAACGATTTAACAAATTGGTAAATGCCATTTTTGTTTTTACCCATGGAGAGACTCTTCTGGGGTCTGTTAGCTTGCTCATATCTTAGAGTCTTTCAGTGACTTGAACAAAGAAGAAAAGCTGAACAATGGTTGTTAAGCCTGAGAGCCCATTCATTTAATTCTAAGTTGATCAAATGTGTTTATTTTTCAATAGGGCTTGGTTTCATGAGTAGGGGGCATAGGTGGCTCCTGAAATTGAATGATTTTGGGGGTCCCTGTTTAGGATTTCCTGACCTTAAATTTCTTGCCAATTAATTTGACTTAAATTCTGGGCTTAGGAATTCATTCCTTTTAATCTTGTTGATTCAGTACCTTTCCCATACAATCAATCCTTTCCATCAACGCTACCGCAACATAATAATTGCTATGTGTCTGTATCTATGTGTCTGAGTCCTTTAAGGGTAGTATATGTTTATTTTGATTTTATTAATGACATTTATCATTGAAATATATCTCTTAGCATATATGCTTCATGGAGAACTGTCCAGTTAATGCTCATTCATTCAACAAACATTTCTTGAGTGTCTGTGAAATGTAATATACTGTCCCAGGTGATAAATGTCACTTAGATTTTCACTTCTTGTAGAAACCTCTTTCCAGTCTACGTTACAAAAAACAACAGAGCTGTAAAGCTTTATCCCCTGCTGGTTGGCATTTGTTTCCAAGGATAGGACTTTCAAATGCATGTATGTGTTTGTACTTAAAAAAAAAAGCTTTCAAAATCACACTTTCATTTCAGCATGAATTGTGTGCTTTGAAACAAAGCTTTAGGGGAGTATAAACATGAAACAAAAATGTTTTCTTGGATATTGGTTTGTATTGAAGAAAAAGATGGAGAACAAAATCCTCATTCACTTTTTTTTTCTGTCAGTTTGCAAAAAGGTATGATATTATGATCAGATGAGTAGGTGGCTTCTTAAATTTTACAATTTTGGGAGTCCCTGCATAGGATTTCTTATCCTTACTGGGGCTGTCCCAGTCATCTTAACCTTTGTCTTGTCACTGGACTCCAATGACTACAGGATAGAATGGGACTGATGACTTTTCACAGCTCTGCCTCACTTAAATCCAATTCACTGGCAAGTCAAGACATCACCCTCCTGATGTCAAATCTACCCTTAAATTCTTGTCAATTAATTTGTCCCAGTGACCTAAATTCTGGATTATCAGACCTAATTCTGAATTAGGGGTTCATCCCTTTTATTCTTGTTGATTCAATATCTTTCATATACAATCAATTCTTTCTATAACACTGTCACAATCTTAGTTCAGGCCCTTATTAGCTCTCATTTAGGCTTCTCTCCTTTCCCCAGTTTGCCTTTCATTTGGTGCCATATTAATCTTAACCAAAGAACTCTGCTCATTTCATTCCTCTGCCCAAAGATTTTTATTCATTGTCCATTGTCTAAACGAAATGTGAACTGCCCAGTTTCTAATCCTATTTCACAATGCTCACTTCATGCACTCTGCATTCTAGGCAACCTGAGTTTCCTCTAAATTCTGGATCTTATATTGCCTTTGAGCATCTGTACAGATCACCACCTATGCCTAGAATAGACTCCTCAATCCCGTCTCCATCTATCCAAAGCCTCTCCCTTCAATGCCTATCTCAAAGCTCACTTCCTCCAGAAGACTTCTCTGATCTACAGAATCAAGGGATTTCAGAGATGTCCTCAGAAGTCAAAAAAGTACAACCTGAAACTGATAAGAATCCTCTTAATCTTCAATCTTTTCTTTTTATACTTTTTTCTATCTTTTGGACTTCTACGCCCTAGTGTTCTTCTATTAAACCCAGTCCTTCCAGAAGTTACATCTGTCTCCAGTACTGGTTTGCACTATTCTCATGTCTTCTGATACAACATGCCAGAAAGAGACTGCCATATTCCTTGGTCCTCATGGCCATTTCCAATGAGCAGTTTCTTTTCCCCTGCACTTATTTTATTCATCTACACATCTTTGTTGCTTCATTAGCCTCCAAATTTCATCACCTATCTTTACCAAATGGTTCAATATCTGGCTTATAGTCTTTATATTCAACCAATGTCCTCCCTTCATGGTTGTGAACTTCAATCTACAGGCCAATATCTCCTCAAATGCCCTGGTGTCTCAATTCATCAAACTACCCAAGTCCTCCAACTGACAGCTTCTTTCTACTTCATCCATATATTCAACAGCTACCTTTAACTATCTATGATTTTGAACTCTGAAATTCCCCTCTCTGATCATAATCTCTTCATATAGTTCTCCCTTTGCTTTGTTCCTCCTAGAATTATTCTTAATCTTACCACAATCTTCACTTCCTCTTCCTTTCCCTGTTCTCATTGTCCATAATCTTGATCTGGACACACTTTCCTCTCTTTTACTGATTTGACCCTACAGAGACTGCTTTAATTACCTTTTACTCTACCCTTGATCACCTTTTACTCTACCTTAGGCCACCCCCACTATCTCCCTTCTTTGTTCGTCCTTCTGAGTAGCCAAATGCCTTTGGAAGAAGCTATGCCAATGTGCTTAGGGCCACCAGAAATTCAGGTGATTGGGCCCTCATTGCTAGATCTTTCATTCTTCTTCAATTGTCTGTTTTGTTTTGTTTAGCAGCTGTTCCAAGCCTTCTCTTTCCTCCCCAAGTACCTATCTCCTCCTCCACCCATGTCTCTCTCAGCAAATGTTATCTTCTGCTTTACTATGGATGAAAATAGATGCCATCTGCCACAAGTTCCTTCTTCCTTCTTCTGTATCTCATAACTTTCCTACCTCTTTCCTTATTCTCTTCCCCTTTACTCTTGTCTCTGAGGAAACAGTAGCTTTTATTGCCAGGGGCAACCACTTTCCCTGTACACTATATATTTATCTCTTCCATATCTTCCATGGACTTGTTCCATCAATCATATCCATTTGCTCTCCTTTTTTCCCTTTTATCTCTATTTGTCAGTTTATTCTTTCTCTATTGCTGATAAACTCAGGTCTACTCCAACCTTATAAAACCTCCATTTGACACTTCCATCCTTTCAGGTTATCATGAATGAATGAAAAATCATTTATTGAGAGCTTACCATGTGTTGAGTATTGTGGTAAGTACTGGATAACAATAGAAAAATCAAGAAACACATTTTAATTAGGAGATATAGAACATAAAAGAGAGTTCAGCTACAGGACAGATAGAAAGGGCTGGAAGCCTTAAGGGTAATATAGCAGGATGGAAGGTGTGAAACTACACACAAGCAGCTTTCCAGAGGATTACTGCTGTGAACAGCTTTTAAAGTTCTGATTACACAGTATAGTGAGCACTCTATTCAATAACAAATCAGAGCAAAACATTCGCAGTGTTAGAACTTATCACAGATAACCAAAATATAGCATTCACAACAACTTATCACAGAAAATGGCTGCATAGTTTTCACTACAGTGGTTATACAGTTTTGAACAAAGTATAATCATTTAGTCAATCAATCACCTAGAAACTCAATCATCTAATCAATTCAACCATTCAATCATCCTTAAGGAAGCTTGGGTCACAAAATACAATAGTCAAAGTTCTCCACTCATGGGGCACACTAAGTTACAATATCAGTCACTACTCAGCACTCTTAATGGGGTAGTGTAAAATCCAGTCCATCTACCCCTCCATCAAAAGTAGATCACAATCTTCTCAGTTAGTACACAATATCCAAGTGTTATGGGAATGGGAATTTAAGATCTTCCCTGCCTCTAGGCCCTGTGATAGGCTTAAGTGACTCTGAGAACCTTCCTTGGTTTGAAAATATACTCTGCCCCCTAATAGACTGAATGTGGTCACATGGAGCCTGTGGTGGGAGGCTTGTTTTTCAGGAATGCCCACACCTTGTTGCTTTGTGATTGGGCAGTGGGTCAAGAGGGCTGTGACATTCTCTGATTCAGGAGAAGGCTATATATATACCCTGACATGAGGTTTTGCTTTGGGGCTCACTTTGAGAAGAGTTGTGTGATTTGACCAGATGAGCCTCTGGGCAGCCATTGAGCCCCCTGGCTTTGAAAACCCAGATGTTGGTGCTTCCCTCTCTGGTAACTGACTAGGTATGGATGTGATGGTCAGACAGCTGGAAGCCTGTCTGCTGATCTGTTTCTCTGTTAGTATTTGTTGTCTGCTTGTAACTTGTTTGTATTCTCTGAAGTTTGGGGTATTGACCTTTTCTCCCTGAACTAGGTAAATGACATATGTTTGATTAATGCAAGATTGTTAACCCATTTTGAGTTGATTTCCTTAAGAAAAGCAGATCTAAGAACCTGTCTTGGCAGCCACCTTGGGTATGCTAGGGTGCTTGCTGCTACACCAAGTAAAGTCTTCTTTCAGCTTGACTCGAGGCTGGCTCTCAGTTTCCATGGTTCCTCTTCCATGGTCCCAGCTCCTACTGTTACCTGGATTCAAAGGCAGGCAGCTCCCAGTTCCTTGTCCAGCTCCTTGTCCAATTCTTTGTCCTGTTCCTGTTCCATATTGAAGCTCAGTGTCCAGTCTACCTCAAGTCTGTCACAGTTCCTATTTCTGGGAAGACAAAGCTGATCAGAGCCACAATAATATTCATAAACATTGCCAGCACCATCATCAATTCACTATCTACCTGTGAAATCAACTCAGATCCACCAACAAAATCTGAGAACTCAACACAAATCATAAACATAGAAATCAACATAGACCCACAAACAAGGTCCAAGAGATCAGCAGAAATCAGCAGTAAAGTCCCAGGACCTCCAAAACCCTCCTCCAGGACTTCTGTAAACATACAACCAGAAAATCCTCTTTCAGGGCTTCCAGTAAGGTCCCAGGGTTTCTGTATAAAGTATCATAAACAAACATCAACATAGAACAGACAGAGTGCTGGGATACCACAAGTTTTCTCCTTCTTGACTCTGCCACAACAAAAGTCTTCTCAGTTCCTGCTGTCTCTAGCCCTGGGGTTCTCCTTATATAGTCATTAGCTTCTCCTGAGGAATTCACAAGTTCTAGGGTTCACAAGTTGTGGACTTCACTTGTTCTGTTTCTTAACAAACAAGGTGTTAATTCAATAGCTAAAACAAGGTGTGAACTACTTCTGTGCTTTCCATTACAGAAGGCAAGGTCATTATCTTAGACTTTTTTCCTCTACACAGAGTCATAGAAAGTCATGTAAATTTTTGGTTTTCATTTCCTTACTTCACACTAACCTGTCAGTCCCTTGAAATTTGTCTACTGACCTTACCACTCTATTGAAATTACTCACCAAAGTTATGTAATGGCAAGCAAAGTACTACTCTTTGCTGCTTATTTCAGCTATTCAGGTGTTTTTGAGCCTTGTCTTTGATTGTGTCAAGTTTTTATTGGAAACAGTATACATTTGTATTGTCCTTAATGGGCCTAAGGGACTTTGGAGACCTTCCCTCCCCTTAATAAGCATAACGTCATCACATGGAGCCCATGGTGGGAGGAGCTTGCTAAAAGAATAGAAGAGGAAGGATGGAACAGGAAGGGGCAGAGCAGATAAAAGCTTGAACATGGGCTGGGACCAAGCAGAGCTAAGAGAGAGAATGTTTGTAATGTTGGCACTCTGTTGTTCTTTTTTGGTGTTTCTTTGTCAGACAGAAACACTCTTGTCCATTGAGTTGTTACTTTGTCAGACAGAAGTATTCTGTCTATTGATTTGTGTTGATTTCTCAGACAGAAAGTGAATTGAGATGATAGTGCTGGTAATGTGTGTAAATATTGTTGTAGCCCTGTTGAGCTTTGTTTTCCTAGAAACAGAAACTGTAAAGAGCTTGGAGTGGAGAAGTCCCTTCGAGGTGTGATATGGAATAGCTACCTACTTGTAAGTCCAGGCAAGAGTTGGGTGAATCTAAGCAAGAGCTAGGAGAGCTGCCTACCTGTGAATCCAGGCAAGAGTCGGGAAGGGTCAGCCCATGGAAGAGGAACCATGGGGTTTGGAAGTCAGCCTTGAGTCAAGATGAAAGAGAATTTTACTTGGGTATTCACTCACTAGTGACTGATGATGTTGTAACCTACTGTGACCTAGGGGTGGTGGGCCTTTGTATTTTCCACTATCCCTTAAGGATGATTGGAAGTCATCTGGAGTCAAGATGAAAGAAGACTTGACTTGGGTACTCTATATTGCTTGAGGAGATTGTGACTTACTGAATGATATGTTTTGTCTAAGACTATGAGACCACCTTAGTAATAAGTTGTTATGTTATATTGTTGTGAATGTTGTGCTTTTGTTTCTTGAATGTTTTGCTTTAGTTTATTGCTGAATAAATAGAGAGTTCACTATACTATGTGAGTAGATCCTTAAAGTTATTCACAGCAGCAGTCTTCAGGAGAGCTGCTCGTGATTGGCTTTGCAAGTTAACAATAATCTCAACTACTAAATCCCATAGTTTTTCCTAGCAGAAGCAGTGGTGACTTGGTGAATTGGGAGATCCCTAGTCTGAGAATTGAAAAGATTTGAGTTTGATTTCATCTTCTATCCTGTATTAGCTCCATGGTCTTTAACAAGAAAGTTGGAGGTGCTTCTTGTAATTATAAGAGAGGCTTCATAGTAAAGAAGAATGAGAACTGAATTTGGGTTTAGGAGTTGAATTTGAATCCTTGCTGCAACCATGTGTTCTTGGATAAGTCATCTAAGCAACTTGGGCTTAATTTTCCTACATTTAAAAATGAGTTGGTTGGAATAAATGAATTTAAAGGTCTCTCTTCTTAATTCCTTGCAATCTGGCTTCTCACTTCACCATTCCATGGAAACTGTTCTCTCCAATGTTACCAATGAACTCTTATTTGACAACTTCAATGGCCTTTTCTTAATCCTCAATCACATCTACCCTCCTTAAACTATAGCATTTGTCAACTACTCTCCCCTTCTGGATATTCTTTCTTCTCTCATTGCTTCTTAAACTGTGGGTCATGACCCCTTATGGAGTTGAGAAAAATTTGGCAATAGGAAAAGGTTTCTGAATGTGCAATGACCAAAAATTAATTAAAAATCTAATGCATGATGAATCCATGGCAGCACTTGTCTGTGTTACATCTTGTAACTTCACTGCAGCCTTGGTTCTGAACACAAAGTATGTGCACTTTGTACTGTGCATGTCCTCAGGTCACACAATGCCAATGAACTCATAAAGGGGTTGTGAGTGGAAAAAGTTTAAGAATCCCTGCCTAGATATTCTGGTTCATCTCATACCTCTCTGATCAGTCCTTAATCACTTACACTGATTGATTACCCATGTCATTGCCACTTACTGTGGATATATCCTAAGGCTCACTCTATGTTCTCTTTCTCTCTCCCCCTACCCCCTCTTCTTCCTCCTAAGCTACATTGGATTCAGTTACCACCCTTTCACAGATGTCTCCCAGATCTTTATATAATTCCGGTCTCTTTCCTTATCCCAAGTCCTGCTTTATAAGCTGCCTATTAGACATTTTGAACTGGATGACACATAGGCTTATCAGACGCAACATGCCCCAAGCAGCATTTTCTTTTCTGCAAAACCTGCTTCTCTTCTGAACTCCCCTGTTTTGGTTAAGGACACTACTGTTCCTTCAGTCACCCAAACTCTCAATATCATTCATGCTACATATCTAGTCAGGAAGGCAAGAAGCATTTTAAACATGCTTCTTCTGTTCTAGGCAAAATTGTGCTAATCCTCAGACAAAATACAAGTAGAAAGAAAGATATACCCTTTCCTAAACGAATTTATATCCCAGTGGGGAAAGATAACACATAAAAGGGACTTAAAAAGCTAGGGGTAAGGGTCTGTGTGCGTGCGTGTGTGTGCGTGTGTGTGCGTGTGTGTGTGTGTGTGTGTGTGTGTGTGTGAAGAAACCTGTGAGAAAGAATTCTGTCAAAATCTAGAAAGAAATAAACAGAACTGAGAGAGGGATGGACGTTGGTTGACTTGAGTCCCTCCCCAAAATAGAGACCCTGGGGTCTCTTGTCAATAGGAGTAGGAAGCTGGCATAGTAGATGTTCCAGGACAAGAAGGCCCTAAGGACAAATGGATAGTCTGGGGTGATAAGGCCCTGAGGGAAATTTCAGGGTGAGATGATGAAGCATATTGTTAGAGTTCAGAAAGTCAGAAGCAAAGCCAAGATGCTTTGCCAGATTGTCATTTTGATCTCTATAATGTCTTTTAACTCCCACTGCCACTATCTAAATGTAGGTCCTAATAACCTTTCACCTGAACTATTACAATCATCTTTTTTATGATCTTCTTGCTTTAATCCCTTCCACACTCCATCCACCATCCACTCAGTTGCTGAGGAGATTTGCCTACACCCCATTTCTGATCATGTCACCCCCTCCCTTGCTCAGTAAATTTTGGGGTTTTCCTGTTATCTCTAGAATCAAATATAAATTCTTCTGGAATTTAAATTTCTTCACAACCTGGCCCCTTTATACTTTTCTAGTTTTGTTAAATATTACTCTTTTCTTTTTGCATATTGCAATCCAGCCATACTGTTTCTCACACATAACACTTTCTCCTATCTGGATGATTCGCACTTATTTCCCATGTCTAGAATGCACTCTCTCCTCATCTCTACCTTTTATAATCTCAGGTTTTCTTTAAGGCATCACCATCTTCCTAGTCATCTAGATTTATAACTTCTATAGGCACCCTTGACTCTTTTTCTCTCTTTGATATCTCATATTCAAAGAGTTGGAAAGGCTTGCCAATGTTACCTCCACAGCATCTCTCTTATTCATTCTTTTGTTTCCTCTGCCTAGTCAAGCACCCTACCTACTCCAATTCGAGCTCTCATTAACTCTCTCCTCTTAGCTGGTTTCCCTGTTTCCAGTCTTTCTCCATTCAAACCACTTTCTACTCAGCTACCAGAATAATCCTTCTAAAGAACAGACTAAGCAGTTGTAATCTGTTGTTCAAAAACTTTCAATGATTCATTGTTTTCTACAGTATAAACTGCTAAGTCTTTAACCTAGTTTATAAGACCCTCCAAAATCTATCACCTTCCTTTCTAGTTGTATTCATTCACTACATTTAAACCAGATTTGACCACCAACTATTGCTTGGATTCTATACTCTGTCTTGCATCTCTTTACATTTATACAAGCCAACCCCCATGCCTAGAATATTCATACTTGCCTCATTTCTATTTCCTAGATATTGCAGTAATAGCAATATCGTTTTAGGAACAACTTTGAATGACTAAGTCATTTTGACTATCATAAATACTTAAATTAGCTACAAAGGACATGTTAAGGATGGCACTATCTGTATCCAGAGAAAGAACTGACAAATAGAAGTATGTATAGAATGATTATATACATATATATGTATAAATATGTGTAATGTGTATATTATGTATGTAGATGTATTACACACATATTTGTATCCAATACTAGCCATCTCCAGGGCAAGGGGAGGAGGGAAGAAAAAAGAAAAAAAAAGAAAATTACATGATAACTTTATAATATATTTAAAAGGAATAGCAGGTTTTACATAATAGATTTACAATTTCATGTTCGATCATCTTTTTACTTTGCTATGTAATGGAAATGTTTGTTTTATTTCATAAATTAAAAATAAATAAATAAAATAAAATCATAGATATGAGACCCTGTAGCAGCAGTCACACTGGCATACCTAGGTGACTCTAGCACAGGTGCTTAGATCTGCTTTACTAGGAAAGATAGCTGTTTAAGGGATCAGCAATCTTTTTAATTACATTCACTGGTTCAGGGGTAAAGTCAGCACTCAGAGCCTCAGGGACAATATAAGTAAAGAAACAAAGACCAACAGGGCTCTGACTGCCTGAATCAACTATACACTTTACATACATCCCTGGACTGAGAGAACCTTTACATTTGAGAAGTCAGGAACCTCTAAACATATAGCCATTCAGAATCTTGACTGTGGAATCACAAGATCCTTCTCATAAGTGAGCCCCCAAAACAAAATACCAACTCAGAGCATACATACACTCTCAGAGCCAGAAGGCATCACAACCCTTGAGGTTCAGTGCCTAATTAGAAATTAGAAAAAGGTGTGAAAGCCTTCCTACAAGCAAGCCTCCCCTAAGCAATCTTCCATTTATGGGCTCCATATGAGACCTATTAAAGGGTGGGGAATATCTTAAATCCTATTAACATTACATACCCTCAAAAAAAATCCTATTTGGCACAACCCACTAGGAAGGGCAAATATAAGAGCATTCTAAGGACTGAGCCTTAATTCGCTGTTTCCTTCATTGTATTTGTCTTCCTTTGAAGGTTGCCTTTGTTGCCCTGTTATCCATAATGCCCTCACTGCTGTCTTGCAATTGTTAGTAATTTCTTTCTTTTAAATACAGGATACTTATGCCCATGTAAGATAGGTGGTCTTCATGGATTCTCTAAATGTATAGAGATGCTCACAAGTGACATGGCTAGATATTTTTGGAATCTGGCCCAAAGTCTCCAAGGGAGACTGCAATTTCTACCCTGAGGGATGCAAGACAAGAGCCATGTTTGGGCACTTGCTGCTTCTTCAACAATCTCTAAGAGGGCCATTGGGCTAGAATGATATCTATCTTCCCCCTCAAATAGTTGTGTTCAAGGCTAGGGCTACAAATGTGGTTCAGAAAGAAAGCTGCTTCCCTGGTTCCTCTTAAGGAAAATGATAGCCTACCCTCACCAGTTTGGTGCCTTTTTGCCAGAGACTGGCTACAAAAAAGATCATGACCAATAGCACCTAGCAAGTAAATCACTTTATCCAATCAAACAGCAAAGACATCATAGAGACATTCATACATGCTGAAGTATGTATAGGAGTGAATGAGCTCTTGAATTAGGAATGAGATAAGATCCCACCTCAAGCTAAGAGAAACAGCCCAACTTTTCTTGGATCTAAGAAAGTCCATTTTGTAGTTTCCAGTGAGGCAAATTGGAAATCAGGGACTTGTTGAGGAGCTGGCTTCAACTTCTCTCTCCACATGTGCGTCTCCCTAGAAGGGTCTGTGGAACAACATGTGTTTCTCTACCAGGAGTTCTTGCACCAGCCTCTGCTTGAAAACTTTCAGGGAGGGGAGGCTCTCTGCCTTCTGAGGCAACCCAGTTTTATTTCTGCGTAACTCTAATTGTTAGAAAGTTTTTCCTTATATTAATCCTAAATCTACTTCTTTGCAATTTCACCCCATGACTGCAAGGCATACCCAAGGAAGAGAAGTCAAATACCCCTTCCATCTGATAAGACCTTCAAATACATGAAAATAGATCTCATGTTCCTTCTCGGTCTTCTCCGGGTTATTTCTCCAGTTTCTTCAACTGGTCCTCATATGGAATCTTTCTCTCCTCAATATTTCTTATGCTTCTTTGAAATGTCAGCAAGCCTGAGAACCTGATTCATAGTGGAATGGATTCTATTTGGGCTCTGTTCTGTTTTATTTTGTTTGGGAAACTAAGAAAATGATAAAATAATATGAAATATTTGAATTTGAGTAAAGCCATCGGGTCACTTTTTATTTTAATTATCTCTTCAATCTTTTTATAATCTTACGTGAAAAATAAGTATAAGATAGTTATCAGAAGAGTCTTCTTTATTTCTATTGGCTTAATAGTCCTATGCTTTGTCTCAAAGGCAATTGGTAGGGGAGAAGGTGGGTGTCCATGTGGTTGCAAAAAATGTCTGAGACTTCCAAATCCAATTGCCTCCCCAAACACACAGTCAACATATAACATGCCCTTCCCCCTTAATATAACTGAGGCAAGGTCTCTTCTCCACCCCTCCCTCCCCCTTTTAACCTGTCATGGTCCTCTTTGAGAATGAAGGGGAGGACAAACAGCAAGAAGCCTGTCCCTGTTACAGTTTAACCTGATTTCATTAGGATAAAAATGACTCAGAGCTTTGTGGTGTAGTGGATTGAGAGCCAGCTTCAAAGCCAGGAAGAACTGGTTCAAGACCCACTTCTGACACATACTGGCAAATCTTTCAGTGCTCTAGGGCCAGGAACTGAAGCAGTGATTTCATTGGAAACACCCTCTTATCAATTAAAATTAGCAGCTGCTCTGTAATTTATAGTCTTTGCCCTAGAAGCATTACTAGTATACAGTAGATACATATGGCATACAGTGTGTTTTCTCAGGGACCACGAACCCAGGTGTAGAGTTAATGGAATATATGATCTTCCCCATCCATTAACAGGCCTATGTGACCACATGTCCCCTTTTCCCTTGGAACAGGAGCCATGTTCTGAGGTCTAAAGGTACACAGGTATTTCAATCACAGATGTCTTGCTGCTTTGAACTTGGGCTTAGTTCACAGCTGTGACAAATCGTGAGTCACGCTGAGTCCATATAGAAATTTCTGTTGCCTTGGGGGAGGAGCTTGCTTAGAGGGAAACTTGCTTACAGGAGGCTTGCTTGTAGGAAGGCTTTCACATCTTTTGGTACTTAGCCAATTAGGCCCTGAGCCACATGGGTTGTGATGCCTTCTGGTCCTGAGCCTATTAGTTGAAAACTATATATAGGGGGAGGTTGGTATTTTACTTTAGTGCTCACTCATGGGAGGAATGCTTCTTTGTGATTTGGTCAGATGAGATTCTGGGTAGCTGTTGTTAAGGAGTTCCCCCCCCCCCCCAATTTGAGAACCCAGATGTTGGCACTTCCTGGTCTGGTGACTATGTGTCTATTACTTTGTTAGACAGTTGGAGCCCTATCTATTGGATCTCTGTACTAATTTCTCTATTATTTCTCTGCTTGTATTTTCTCTACCTTCAGGGTGCTGACCTTTCTCCTGAACTAGTGAGCGATTTATATAAAAGTTTAATTAAAGTAATATTGTCAACCCTTTTGAAGCTGTCTTTTCCTTTAGATAAAACAGATCAAATGTGTTAGGCCATTCTGGGTGTGCTAGAGTGTTTGCTAATACACCAGGTTAGAGTGATTCTGGGTTGCACGTTAGCCTTAGTTACCAGAATTCACAATTTGCCAAATTAAGATAATCACCAATACCAATGTTCAGTTTATTCCCCCAAACACTTAGTGTACAATGCTCTGTGATAGGCCTTGGGGATAGAAATATAAAAAACAAAACATCTGTGCTTTCAAGGGGTTAAATTCTAAGAAGGTTGTAAAGAAGAGAAGTTAAAACAAGATAGTGGAGGATCTGGAAGGGCTTCCCATCGAAGGTTATACCTGAATAAAGCCTTGAAAACCACCCAAATGATTCTGAGAGGGGGAGGACATTCAAGGCATGGAGAAAGCTCATCGGATATGCATCCAATAGCATAATATTTTCTTTTTGTACCAAATGCTAGAAAATAGGCCCCCCCCTTTTTTTTTTTGCCTTTTTGATATCAAACTGCGAACGTAATAATATTAACTCACATTTATATAACGCTCTTAAGGTTTAACTGCATACAATCAAATTTAAAAAAACAACATCGTTTAGCCTTGATTTTTCTTTCTCTTGCTGTGAATGGCATTTTCATATTTATAGAAACAATTTCTCTATTTTCTCTGGAATAGTTTATCTGCTGGAAATAAATTCCCTTCTACCTCCCCCCTTCCCCCTTTGGAAAAATGGAGTTGCGTGACTTTGGAAATAAAGTAGATATGAGTCTGTGTTTTTATGTTTTAGTGAGATTGTTCTTGAAGTGTACAAAGAAGATTGACTAGATTTAAAATCAGGACTAATGTTGTTTGCTCTTTCTTTGGTGAAAGGCTCCAAACCAGATGGACTCTGGACTTAAGGGAACTCAGTTAAGGAAGGAGCTCAAGGTAGCTATGAAGTTACTTAAGGATTATGATGATACGATTCTAAAGTATAGGTCTGCTACAGACTTCATATCAGCATCTTAAAATCTTTCCCGCCAGATTCATGATAGTAACAGAAAAGAAAGATTATGTACATAGGTAAAGTTTCTTAGCTCATTTTTTAGCCATGGTTGGAATTGCTTAACTTTTCTATATTACAGAATTTAGATTTAGAGTCAAAAACACCTGGGCTTAAGTCCTGCCTTGGACATATACTGTCTGTGTGATCCTGAGCAAGTCATAACCTCTCAGTGCCTCAAGAAACTTTTTAAGACTATAAATTTCCTACTTGGAATTAAATTAGTAGAGTTTCCTCACCCATGAAATTACAGGTCATGTACCAAACTCTAGCAAAAATGAAAATAAAAATCAGGACGGCAGAACTTTACAATATTGCTCTCTCTGATAAAATCCTGCTCTGTGTAAGGTTGACTCTGGATTCTTGGCTGTGCCAGTGGCAATATGATTTGAAAGGTTATACTAAAACACAAAGGCTTCTAGTACAGTCTCAGTGATAATGGACTGTGTCTCTTGTCCAGTGTTTGGTCTACTTAAGTTCAGAGGAGCTCATCAGGAGAAGAATGGTCACCAAGTGATGAATTTTTTTGGCTCTTACAACCGAGAAGACTATCTGCTAGAATATAGAAGGGTTTCCGTTTGCATCAGTAGAGGGAGGATTGGATAAAGTCACAGATCCCTGAAATAGTGACTTCAGTTGCAAAATGCTCACACTAGCCAGGGCTAATATGCTATATTTCCAGCAGTAAGAACACTTGTAGAATAGCTAGCTGGCATAATGGGTAGGGAGTGCAAATCCAGTTTCCGAAACTTATACTAACAGTGTTAGTGGCAAGTCACTTAACTTTTTTTTGTTTGTAAAAATAAAGATAATAGTAGCTACTTCACAGGGTTTTTGTGAGCATCAAAAGAGATAACATGTATAATGTTTTGCAAACCATAAAGTACCATGTGAATGCTGCTTTATTATTATTATTTATCTTAGATGATAGATTTTTATTCTGTTTATCAACAGTGCTTTAATATTTTGTTCTTTCCATTATTATGAAATTTATTTTAGAGAACAAAATTACTTCTCATTCATTTTCCCGTGTTGCATTTTTATTGATTAAAGAAGACAATTACAATTTTGCTGTATTAAATTTCAAATGTTTTCAGGAGTGTAAAATTCAGGAGAATCTACATACAACAATAAGAAGGTCAATAACATAGAAAAACATAATTAATAAAGTGATCATATCTAATGAAAACAGAGGATACGACCTCGTGAGAGAGGCTATGTCTGGGAAGGCTTTGCAGAGAAAGAGAAATATGTATTAAGAAAGTGGAAAATGTTTCACAGAAATTTTAGACCATGTTATCAGATGGTTTGTTTTGATTGTTGCAGATATTCAAGGTGGGCAGATTATTCCTGATGTTCATATAAAGAGGATTTCCTGGTTCTGTTTAATTAACAGTGGTTCAGAGGCTCTCCATTGGTTCTCATCTTTTGACAAGGTCTCATTCAAACCCTAAGGCAGGAACAATGTAGTTAGAATCTTAAGGCTGGCTCATAGTACTTTGGTTTTCAGAGAAGGAAAGGGGGTGGTTAGCAAAGGAAACCATCCTGGTGGTATCAGGTTTGGGTTTTCTCCTCTGACTGGAAGGGAAATAAAAATAGCAAGATCCAAAGAACAACAACAGAAGCCAAACATCTGTTTTCCTTTTTTTTTTTCCTAAAGGAATCACAGCTAACTGACCCATTTGTTAAATATCCAAAGTGTCTAAGTTTGACTTCTGGGGAGCTGGATTTAACCCTATATGGATATGCTAGTGTATGTGTGTGTAGGTGTGCGTGTGCGCACAGCACATAAAAGGGTTTCATATGACATTGTTCACAAAGAAGTCCACTATAGCCATTATGAAATTTCAGGCAAAGGAATGTATTTTCAAGCATCTAGGAGCATCCACATTACAAACACCATGAAGTAAAAATACTCTCTTCACACTTCCCCACTGGCTGTTTGTCAACTTGTTCCCTTCCCACATTTGTACATGAAGTGTCCCTTCATAGCCAGAAATCCTGTGGTGTTTTTGGCTCTTTTTTGGACAGTAACTTGCTTATTTTCATAGCTAACAGCGCAAGCAAAGAAAAATGTAGTTCACTATCATGTTACGTTATGTAAAGAAAACAAGATTGCTAAATGTTGCTGCCCAGTTTAGTAGCCAAGCATTTGTTGAAGTTTTCTCCTTTCAAATAAAACACTCCATCAAGTTACATAGAATATTAGAGTTGAAAAAAATTAAAGATGTGTTGTGTGTTTGGGGGGTGTCTGACCCTTTTGTTTTTATCTCTCTGTGAAGCCTAGTCTTTTAAGCAAGCTAAGCTCCAAGAAAGTATATATAAACCATAATAACAACTGCAAATATTGACTACTAACTTTACTATTTCCAATTTCTCCTAAGGGAAGAGGGGGACAATGTGAAATTTCCTTCTACCCATTGTGGGGATGTATGTGTATGAATTGTAGGCATATGGATATGAATCACAATGACAATGAAAGACTGAATCGCTGAGTAAAATGTCTTGCTACATTCAAAACTGCATGTGATCCAAAAGTTTAGCATGCCATACAGCAGGTGCAAGTCTTATATTTGGTTAGTAAGGTGAGATCAACAGGAACTACCATGAAGGAAAGGAGATGATCTCAGAATGATGGCTTTGATTTGTGGCAAAGCTCGGCTGAGGGCAATGGATCACCACCAATGACCTATTTTCTGTCAGTGTCCTTCATGGTGGTATCTCAGGATTGTAGGTACACTCACTAGACTCAGCATACACACAAGGTACACTGCTGGTTACCCTTTCTTCCTACCAACAAGGAACAAAGATGAATACAAAAGATGAACCACCTAGGTCCCAGACTCTTTGCTAGTATGTAATGCTGCTGAATATATTGCCCTGCTCCTTTTGTCTCCTTCCTTGTACTTGCTTGCTCTGATGCTTTAGAGTAAGCTTTAGGATTAGGGAGTAAAGTAATGCTTTAGGACTAGGGAGGCTGATTTGGAAATCAAACACTAGTACTGCCCATTTTCCCCAGTGGCTTATGCCCCCACCACTAAAATCATGCTTCCCAATGCAGTGCTTATAACTGCTTCTTCTCACGCCTGTACTCTGGATATTTTGCCTTCTTTGTGCTAACAGAAATGTTGGTTCCATGTAGATCTTTATTTTGATTAATACCTGTTGCTGCCAGGTTCTCTGGTAGACTTCAGAAAGGGGGATTAGCTTTAGAAATCATTCCAATTCCTACTCCAGCAGTGAATCATGTGTTAGGCCAAGTAGGGAGTAGAATTTATTAATGATTTTCAGGTCAGTGTAGTTATCTTTTTTTTTCCTTCCTCTGTATAGAGAGTTTGGTTTATGTAAGTCACAGAATTTTGAAATCCTAGAATCAGAGGGTCACCTAGTCCTATCTTCTAAGAGTGAAAGAACATCAGATTTAGGATTCACATCCTGGCTTTGCCACTTACTGTGTGATTTTCGGCAAGTCATTTCATCTTTGGGCCTCACTTTCCTTATCTAAGAGTTCCTTACTGCTCTAAAATTCTCATGTTACACTTAAATTTATGCAAGATAGTTGCTTATTTTTTCCTTAAACATTTTCCTTAATGGAATTCTTCCATTCTGTACTGTACTATGTTTATGATTCAATGGAAGCTCCTTTAGGAAAGAGACTATATATTTCCCTTGTTCTTTGTATTTCTACTCCATAGCACAATTACTGGGGCATAGTAGATACTTAAATAGTTCCTGATCAAATGTTTGTTAATTCTCAATGTTGAAAAGTATTTCCATATATTTAGCAAATCTCAAAGGAATTTAAATCCATTTCTATTAGCTTTGTTTTTAGACTAAAAGGGGAGAAACTTTAAAAAAATCCCCCCAAACATATAAAACAACATGGCCTATCCATGGATTGCTGGGAAGCAATCACTTGTGGGCAGACTGATTTTGCTTGCAGGAACCAGAATGGGATGACTTTTTGGGGAGACAAAATTGAAGAGGTAGAGAGGCTCTTTAACAATGCCAGATTTTGTAGATGACAGCAGTCACAAATTTCATAAGCCATAATGCAGTTTTTGAATGTAATAAATATGCAGTGGATTGGGCATTATGTCCTGATCTCTTCCACCTTTCCGCACTGTAGCTATCTTTAGGAGTGGCTTTTTTTCCCCTTAACCACAGAGGCAAGACTATAGTACTATTAACAGAAAAGCAACAATAGCAAGCAAGAATGCTGGGTGTGGAATAGAGGAACCCTGGGTTCTAATCCCAGTTCTGCTACTAATTAGTTGCATTTCACTTTTCTGTATATTAGTTTCCTAATCTACAAATCAAGTTGGTTAGATTAGTTATCTCTAAGGTCCTTTATGGCTCTATAGGCTATTGTCTTGGTTAATTCAGTTCTATTCACCAAACATTACTAATTACCATTTGCAAGTCACTATACTGGTTCTTGCAGTGTTTAAAAAATATTTTGATAATTATATTTTGATGTAGTTGGTTTCCTTTTTAATCCTATGCATTTTATTTTATACATTTAAAAATGTTATTCTGTGAAAGGTTTCAACAGATTGTCAGAGGGTTCTATGACACAAAATGGATTGATCTAGGAA
>NW_027185764.1:43715629-43715802 GCF_028583685.1 Petaurus breviceps papuanus | reverse complement strand
TTCCTTCCTGCCTTCCTTCCTTCCTGCTTTCCTTCCTTCCTTCCTGTTTTCCTTCCTGCCTGCCTTCCTTCCTTCCTTTCTTCCTCCCTCCCTTCTTTCCTTCCTTCCTGCCTTCCTTCCTTCCTTCCTGCCTTCCTTCCTTCCAAGACAGTTACATAATTGCCCCTTCTTTC